>NC_086444.1:1237157811-1237277811 GCF_028390025.1 Pseudophryne corroboree | reverse complement strand
TTTTCGGCCCCGGACAGAGTCCCGGCTCTCTCGCTCGCCTCGTTGGTACCTACTGATCCGGCGGAGGTGTTCTCCGGCGGGTAGCGACACGGACGGCCGAGGGCGCGCTTCACCCAGGCTTCAACCATCTCCTCCCCGAGCCCCTGGAAGTGCCGCTGGGCCGCGGGCGCCCCGGTCCGCACTCATCCGCGACACTTCCGCGCTGGAGTCCGACGCTCGCCGGCCGCGTCCCCCGGCCCGCGGGGGCCCGGGGGGAGGCCCGACGCGTGCGGGGGGAGGCGGCGGGCGGCGGGGGCGCCCCCGCGCCACCCGACGGCGCCCCCCGGTGGCCAGAGGCGGCTCGGAGCGAGACGATCGGGGGGGAACGGCGGCGCGTGACCCGCCCCGGCCCCCTTGGCCCAGCGGACGGGCAGGCGGCTCCCGGGCGACCCCCCGATCCCCGCCGCGGCGCCCCCCGGTGGCCGCCTGACGCCACTGCGGGGGGTGCAGATTCCGTGTGTCCTCTCGGATAAAAACAAAAGAAACGATTCCCGTCGGGCCCCCCGCTGGCCGGTCGAAGGGATGACAAAAATAAAATGAAAAAAATTTCAAAAAAGCACTCGCCCCAAACAGACGAAAGGTACCCGGTCCGCCCGGATGAACCCTCCCCCGTGTCCCCGCCGCGGCGCCCCCCGCTGGCCAGCCGAGGTAATACACGATTGAGAGGGGGGGAGTGAAAAAAAAAGGGCAAAAAATGAAAAACACCCCACCCATTTGAATGCAAAGTCCCGGAGCGGCCAGGGGTGGACGCCGGTCCGCGCGCACGGCGCCCCCCGCAGGCCAGTTGAAGGGAAGAATGGAACGAGACTAAAAGATAAAAAAATTTCAAAAAAGCACTCGCCCCAAACAGATGAAATGTACCCGGGCCGCCCGTGTCCCCGCCGCGGCGCCCCCCGCTGGCCAGCCGAGGTAATACACGATTGAGAGGGGGGAAGTGAAAAAAAAGGGCAAAAAATGAAAAACACCCCACCCATTTGAATGCAAAGTCCCGGAGCGGCCAGGGGTGGACGCCGGTCCGCGCGCACGGCGCCCCCCGCAGGCCAGTTGAAGGGAAGAATGGAACGAGACTAAAAGATAAAAAAATTTCAAAAAAGCACTCGCCCCAAACAGATGAAATGTACCCGGTCCGCCCGTGTCCCCGCCGCGGCGCCCCCCGCTGGCCAGCCGAGGTAATACACGATTGAGAGGGGGGAAGTGAAAAAAAAGGGCAAAAAATGAAAAACACCCCACCCATTTGAATGCATAGTCCCGGAGCGGCCAGGGGTGGACGCCGGTCCGCGCGCACGGCGCCCCCCGCAGGCCAGTTGAAGGGAAGAACGGAACGAGACTAAAAGATAAAAAAAATTCAAAAAAGCACTCGCCCCAAACAGATGAAATGTACCCGGTCCGCCCGTGTCCCCGCCGCGGCGCCCCCCGCTGGCCAGCCGAGGTAATACACGATTGAGATTAAAAAAAACCAGGCAAAAGACAAAAACACACCACCGATTTAAATGCAGTGTTCACGAGCGCCAGTCCGCGCGCGCGGCGCCCCCTGCTGGCCGCGTAAAAAAAAAAATAATAATAATAATAATCCACCGTTGTGAATTTGCGATGTGTCCGGTACGGCGGCGGCGGGGAGGCGTCTCCCCTCGTCGGCGCACCCTGGTGGGGGGAAATAAATGAAAGGGAAAAAAAAAAAAGAACAGCCCGGGCTCTCGCCGGCTTCCGCAGCCCGGGCTCCCTCCGGCTTCCGCGGCCCGGGCTCCGTACATACAGACAGCAAATGAAATAACGGACGGATGGATGGAAGAGAAGAACAGCCAGGGATCTCGCCGGCTTCCGCAGCCCGGGCTCCAGCCGGCTTCCGCAGCCCGGGCTCCCTCCGGCTTCCGCGGCCCGGGCTCCCTCCGGCTTCCGCGGCCCGGGCTCCGTACATACAGACAGAAAATGAAATAATGGAAGGATGGAAGAGGAGAACAGCCCGGGCTCTCGCCGGCTACCGCAGCCCCGGCACCCGCCGGCTACCGCAGCCCCGGCACCCGCCGGCTTCCGCGGCCCGGGCTCCCTCCGGCTTCCGCGGCCCGGGCTCCATACATACAGACAGCAAATGAAATAACGGACGGATGGATGGAAGAGAAGAACAGCCATGGATCTCGCCGGCTTCCGCAACCCGGGCTCCAGCCGGCTTCCGCAGCCCGGGCTCCCTCCGGCTTCCGCGGCCCGGGCTCTCTCCGGCTTCCGCGGCCCGGGCTCCCTCCGGCTTCCGCGGCCCGGGCTCCCTCCGGCATCCGCGGCACAGGCTCCGTACATACAGACAGCAAATGAAATAACGGACGGATGGATGGAAGAGAAGAACAGCCAGGGATCTCGCCGGCTTCCGCAACCCGGGCTCCAGCCGGCCTCCGCAGCCCGGGCTCCCTCCGGCTTCCGCGGCCCGGGCTCTCTCCGGCTTCCGCGGCCCGGGCTCCCTCCGGCTTCCGCGGCCCGGGCTCCCTCCGGCATCCGCGGCACAGGCTCCGTACATACAGACAGCAAATGAAATAACGGACGGATGGCTGGAAGAGAAGAACAGCCAGGGATCTCGCCGGCTTCCGCAACCCGGGCTCCAGCCGGCTTCCGCAGCCCGGGCTCCCTCCGGCTTCCGCGGCCCGGGCTCTCTCCGGCTTCCGCGGCCCGGGCTCCCTCCGGCTTCCGCGGCCCGGGCTCCCTCCGGCATCCGCGGCACAGGCTCCGTACATACAGACAGCAAATGAAATAACGGACGGATGGATGGAAGAGAAGAACAGCCAGGGATCTCGCCGGCTTCCGCAACCCGGGCTCCAGCCGGCCTCCGCAGCCCGGGCTCCCTCCGGCTTCCGCGGCCCGGGCTCTCTCCGGCTTCCGCGGCCCGGGCTCTCGCCGGGTGAAGATCAGGCGAGAGTAGGGGTGTCCTCCGCTGGACGGGAAGCCCAGTCCGTGGAGCCGCCGCACGGACCGGGGGTTGACCCGGCCGGGGACGGGCAGGAGGCGAGGCCCGGACTCGCTCCCGTCCAGACGGCCCGAGGCCCCTCCTCCCCTCCCGGTGGACCCGCCCCCGACTATTAAGCCCGGCCAGGGAGTCCACGTCGGCCCCCGGGCGGACCAGGGAAGGACCCCCCTTCCGCGCTCCGCCGTGCTCGGAGGCGCTGACGCGCCGGGCGGACGGGGTGCCTCCGGCCAAGTCCCCGGCCGGGACTTGGCTGGCTGGCGAGCGAGGGAGGGCGAGGGTTAGGGCCTCGCCAGTCCCCCGCCCCGGGCCAAGTCCCCCGACCGGAGCGGAGCGAGCAGGCCGCCCTAACCCCCCCCCCCCCCGGTGGCACCGCAGCACCGGAGATTATTCGGGGAATGCTCCACAGCGCTGCTTTGGAAGTGTTTGCTTTAAACACACTCTGAATTGCATACACACCGAAACCCATTCCAGTCTGGTAAACGTGATTCTCTGGGACTTGCGAGAATTGTATGCTGGGTAGTTGAGACATGACTCCCCCATCACCTCCCAGGGTCAGACTCATGGGGACCTCATTTTAGGTCCCCACCATGTCGGAGGTCCCGCCAGTGTTGGTGTGCTGTCTGGCCCTTGTCCCCGTTAGGATATATAAACAAGTGCACACACACACACACACACACACACATATATATATTTACACACACACATATACTGAGAACCATGCACTCTCCTTAACACAAATGGGACAATTAAAAATAAACCCTATCATACACATCATCATCATATCTCTCTCATACACTAGAGATGTGCACTTGAAATTTTTCGGGTTTTGTGTTTTGGTTTTGGGTTCGGTTCCGCGGCCGTGTTTTGGGTTCGACCGCGTTTTGGCAAAACCTCACCAAATTTTTTTTGTCGGATTCGGGTGTGTTTTGGATTCGGGTGTTTTTTTCAAAAAACACTAAAAAACAGCTTAAATCATAGAATTTGGGGGTCATTTTGATCCCAAAGTATTATTAACCTCAAAAACCATAATTTCCATTCATTTTCAGTCTATTCTGAACACCTCACACCTCACAATATTATTTTTAGTCCTAAAATTTGCACCGAGGTCGCTGGATGACTAAGCTAAGCGACCCTAGTGGCCGACACAAACACCTGGCCCATCTAGGAGTGGCACTGCAGTGTCACGCAGGATGGCCCTTCCAAAAAACACTCCCCAAACAGCACATGACGCAAAGAAGAAAAAAAGAGGCGCAATGAGGTAGCTGTGTGAGTAAGCTAAGTGACCCTAGTGGCCGACACAAACACCTGGCCCATCTAGGAGTGGCACTGCAGTGTCACGCAGGATGGCCCTTCCAAAAAACACTCCCCAAACAGCACATGACGCAAAGAAAAAAAGAGGCGCAATGAGGTAGCTGTGTGAGTAAGATAAGCGACCCTAGTGGCCGACACAAACACCTGGCCCATCTAGGAGTGGCACTGCAGTGTCACGCAGGATGGCCCTTCCAAAAAACACTCCCCAAACAGCACATGACGCAAAGAAGAAAAAAAGAGGCGCAATGAGGTAGCTGTGTGAGTAAGCTAAGCGACCCTAGTGGCCGACACAAACACCTGGCCCATCTAGGAGTGGCACTGCAGTGTCACGCAGGATGGCCCTTCCAAAAAACACTCCCCAAACAGCACATGACGCAAAGAAGAAAAAAAGAGGCGCAATGAGGTAGCTGTGTGAGTAAGATAAGCGACCCTAGTGGCCGACACAAACACCTGGCCCATCTAGGAGTGGCACTGCAGTGTCACGCAGGATGGCCCTTCCAAAAAACACTCCCCAAACAGCACATGACGCAAAGAAGAAAAAAAAGAGGCGCAATGAGGTAGCTGTGTGAGTAAGCTAAGCGACCCTAGTGGCCGACACAAACACCTGGCCCATCTAGGAGTGGCACTGCAGTGTCACGCAGGATGGCCCTTCCAAAAAACACTCCCCAAACAGCACATGACGCAAAGAAAAATGAAAGAAAAAAGAGGTGCAAGATGGAATTGTCCTTGGGCCCTCCCACCAACCCTTATGTTGTATAAATAGGACATGCACACTTTAACCAACCCATCATTTCAGTGACAGGGTCTGCCACACGACTGTGACTGAAATGACGGGTTGGTTTGGACCCCCACCGAAAAAGAAGCAATTAATCTCTCCTTGCACAAACTGGCTCTACAGAGGCAAGATGTCCACCTCATCATCATCCTCCGATATATCACCGTCTACATCCCGCTCCTCACAGATTATCAATTCGTCCCCACTGGAATCCACCATCTCAGCTCCCTGTGTACTTTCTGGAGGCAATTGCTGCTGGTCAATGTCTCCACGGAGGAATTGATTATAATTCATTTTAATGAACATCATCTTCTCCACATTTTCTGGAAGTAACCTCATACGCCGATTGCTGACAAGGTGAGCGGCGGCACTAAACACTCTTTCGGAGTACACACTTGTGGGAGGGCAACTTAGGTAGAATAAAGCCAGTTTGTGCAAGGGCCTCCAAATTGCCTCTTTTTCCTGCCAGTATAAGTACGGACTGTCTGACGTGCCTACTTGGATGCGGTCACTCATATAATCCTCCACCATTCTTTCAATGGTGACAGAATCATATGCAGTGACAGTAGACGACATGTCCGTAATCGTTGTCAGGTCCTTCAGTCCGGACCAGATGTCAGCATCAGCAGTCGCTCCAGACTGCCCTGCATCACCGCCAGCGGGTGGGCTCGGAATTCTGAGCCTTTCCCTCGCACCCCCAGTTGCGGGAGAATGTGAAGGAGGAGATGTTGACAGGTCGCGTTCCGCTTGACTTGACAATTTTGTCACCAGCAGGTCTTTGAACCCCAGCAGACTTGTGTCTGCCGGAAAGAGAGATCCAAGGTAGGTTTTAAATCTAGGATCGAGCACGGTGGCCAAAATGTAGTGCTCTGATTTCAACAGATTGACCACCCGTGAATCCTTGTTAAGCAAATTAAGGGCTCCATCCACAAGTCCCACATGCCTAGCGGAATCGCTCCCTTTTAGTTCCTCCTTCAATGCCTCCAGCTTCTTCTGCAAAAGCCTGATGAGGGGAATGACCTGACTCAGGCTGGCAGTGTCTGAACTGACTTCACGTGTGGCAAGTTCAAAAGGTTGCAGAACCTTGCACAACGTTGAAATCATTCTCCACTGCGCTTGAGACAGGTACATTCCACCTCCTATATCGTGCTCAATTGTATAGGCTTGAATGGCCTTTTGCTGCTCCTCCAACCTCTGAAGCATATAGAGGATTGAATTCCACCTCGTTACCACTTCTTGCTTCAGATGATGGCAGGGCAGGTTCAGGCGTTTTTGGTGGTGCTCCAGTCTTCTGTACGTGGTGCCTGTACGCCGAAAGTGTCCCGCAATTCTTCTGGCCACCGACAGCATCTCTTGCACGCCCCTCTCGTTTTTTAAATAATTCTGCACCACCAAATTCAAGGTATGTGCAAAACATGGGACGAGCTGGAATTTGCCCATATTTAATGCACACACAATATTGCTGGCGTTGTCCGATGCCACAAATCCACAGGAGAGTCCAATTGGGGTAAGCCATTCCGCGATGATCTTCCTCAGTTGCCGTAAGAGGTTTTCAGCTGTGTGCGTATTCTGGAAACCGGTGATACAAAGCGTAGCCTGCCTAGGAAAGAGTTGGCATTTGCGAGATGCTGCTACTGGTGCCGCCGCTGCTGTTCTTGCGGCGGGAGTCCATACATCTACCCAGTGGGCTGTCACAGTCATATAGTCCTGACCCTGCCCTGCTCCACTTGTCCTCATGTCCGTGGTTAAGTGGACATTGGGTACCACTGCATTTTTTAGGACACTTGTGAGTCTTTTTCTGACGTCCGTGTACATTCTCGGTATCGCCTGCCTAGAGAAGTGGAACCTAGATGGTATTTGGTAATGGGGGCACACTACCTCAAGAAATTGTCTAGTTCCCTGTGAACTAACGGCGGATACCGGACGCACGTCTAACACCAACATAGTTGTCAAGGCCTCAGTTATCCGCTTTGCAACAGGATGACTGCTGTGATATTTCATCTTCCTCGCAAAGGACTGTTGGACAGTCAATTGCTTGGTGGAAGTAGTAAAAGTGGGCTTACGACTTCCCCTCTGGGATGACCATCGACTCCCAGCAGCAACAACAGCAGCGCCAGCAGCAGTAGGCGTTACACGCAAGGATGCATCGGAGGAATCCCAGGCAGGAGAGGACTCGTCAGAATTGCCAGTGACATGGCCTGCAGGACTATTGGCATTCCTGGGGAAGGAGGAAATTGACACTGAGGGAGTTGGTGGGGTGGTTTGCGTGAGCTTGGTTACAAGAGGAAGGGATTTACTGGTCAGTGGACTGCTTCCACTGTCGCCCAAAGTTTTTGAACTTGTCACTGACTTATTATGAATGCGCTGCAGGTGACGTATAAGGGAGGATGTTCTGAGGTGGTTAACGTCCTTACCCCTACTTATTACAGCTTGACAAAGGCAACACACGGCTTGACAAATGTTGTCCGCATTTCTGTTGAAATACTTCCACATCGAAGAGCTGATTTTTTTGGTATTTTCACCAGGCATGTCAACGGCCCTATTCCTCCCACGGACAACAGGTGTCTCCCCGGGTGCCTGACTTAAACAAACCACCTCACCATCAGAATCCTCCTTGTCAATTTCCTCCCCAGTGCCAGCAACACCCATATCCTCCTCATCCTGGTGTACTTCAACACTGACATCTTCAATCTGACTATCAGGAACTGGACTGCGGGTGCTCCTTCCAGCACTTGCAGGGGGCGTGCAAATGGTGGAAGGCGCATGCTCTTCACATCCAGTGTTGGGAAGGTCAGGCATCGCAACCGACACAATTGGACTCTCCTTGTGGATTTGGGATTTCGAAGAACGCACAGTTCTTTGCGGTGCTTTTGCCAGCTTGAGTCTTTTCATTTTTCTAGCGAGAGGCTGAGTGCTTCCATCCTCATGTGAAGCTAAACCACTAGCCATGAACATAGGCCAGGGCCTCAGCCGTTCCTTGCCACTCCGTGTGGTAAATGGCATATTGGCAAGTTTACGCTTCTCCTCCGACAATTTTATTTTAGATTTTGGAGTCCTTTTTTTACTGATATTTGGTGTTTTGGATTTTACATGCTCTGTACTATGACATTGGGCATCGGCCTTGGCAGACGACGTTGCTGGCATTTCATCGTCTCGGCCATGACTAGTGGCAGCAGCTTCAGCACGAGGTGGTAGTGGATCTTGATCTTTCCCTAATTTTGGAACCTCAAAATTTTTGTTCTCCATATTTTAATAGGCACAACTAAAAGGCACCTCAGGTAAACAATGGAGATGGATGGATACTAGTATACTTATGGATGGACGAGCGACTGCCGACACAGAGGTAGCTACAGCCGTGGACTACCGTACTGTGTCTGCTGCTAATATAGACTGGATGATAATGAGATGAAATTAATATATATATATATATATATATAATATCACTAGTACTGCAGCCGGACAGGTATATATATTTATTATGTAATGACTGATGACGGACCTGCTGGACACTCTCAGCTCAGCAGCACCGCAGACTGCTACAGTAAGCTACTATAGTAGTATGTATCAAGAAGAAAGAGAAAAAAAAACCACGGGTAGGTGGTATACAATTATGGATGGACCAGCGACTGCCGACACAGAGGTAGCTACAGCCGTGGACTACCGTACTGTGTCTGCTGCTAATATAGACTGGATGATAATGAGATGAAATTAATATATATATATATATATATATAATATCACTAGTACTGCAGCCGGACAGGTATATATATTTATTATGTAATGACTGATGACGGACCTGCTGGACACTGTCAGCTCAGCAGCACCGCAGACTGCTACAGTAAGCTACTATAGTAGTATGTATCAAGAAGAAAGAGAAAAAAAAAAACCACGGGTAGGTGGTATACAATTATGGATGGACCAGCGACTGCCGACACAGAGGTAGCTACAGCCGTGGACTACCGTACTGTGTCTGCTGCTAATATAGACTGGATGATAATGAGATGAAATTAATATATATATATTTATATATATATATATATATATATATATATATATATAATATCACTAGTACTGCAGTCGGACAGGTATATATATTTATTATGTAATGACTGATGACGGACCTGCTGGACACTGTCAGCTCAGCAGCACCGCAGACTGCTACAGTAAGCTACTATAGTAGTATGTATCAAGAAGAAAGAGAAAAAAAAAACCACGGGTAGGTGGTATACAATTATGGATGGACCAGCGACTGCCGACACAGAGGTAGCTACAGCCGTGGACTACCGTACTGTGTCTGCTGCTAATATAGACTGGATGATAATGAGATGAAATTAATATATATATTTATATATATATATAAATATATATAATATCACTAGTACTGCAGTCGGACAGGTATATATATTTATTATGTAATGACTGATGACGAACCTGCTGGACACTGTCAGCTCAGCAGCACCGCAGACTGCTACAGTAAGCTACTATAGTAGTATGTATCAAGAAGAAAGAAAAAAAAAAAACCACGGGTAGGTGGTATACAATTATGGATGGACCAGCGACTGCCGACACAGAGGTAGCTACAGCCGTGGACTACCGTACTGTGTCTGCTGCTAATATAGACTGGATGATAATGAGATGAAATTAATATATATATATATATATATATAATATCACTAGTACTGCAGCCGGACAGGTATATATATTTATTATGTAATGACTGATGACGGACCTGCTGGACACTGTCAGCTCAGCAGCACCGCAGACTGCTACAGTAAGCTACTATAGTAGTATGTATCAAGAAGAAAGAGAAAAAAAAAACCACGGGTAGGTGGTATACAATTATGGATGGACCAGCGACTGCCGACACAGAGGTAGCTACAGCCGTGGACTACCGTACTGTGTCTGCTGCTAATATAGACTGGATGATAATGAGATGAAATTAATATATATATATATATATATATAATATCACTAGTACTGCAGCCGGACAGGTATATATATTTATTATGTAATGACTGATGACGGACCTGCTGGACACTGTCAGCTCAGCAGCACCGCAGACTGCTACAGTAAGCTACTATAGTAGTATGTATCAAGAAGAAAGAAAAAAAAAAAAAACACGGGTAGGTGGTATACATATACAATTATATATATATTATATACAATTATATATATATATATATATATATATTAAACTGGTGGTGATTAATTAAACTGGTGGTCAGGTCACTGGTCACACTATCAGCAACTTGCAAGTAGTACTCCTAAGCAGACAATCACAATATATACTGGTGGTCAGTGTGGTCACAATGGCAGTGTGGCACTCTGGCAGCAGAGTGCCAGCAAAAGTGTGCACTGTACGTTAAAATATGTACTCCTGCTCTCAGACTCTAACTGCTCCCCACTGTCTCCCCCACAAGTCAGATATACACTCACACTATCACTTCAGCAAGTAGTAGTACTCCTCCTAATGCTCCCCAAAATTACTAAAGTAAATAATACTGTGTCTCTCTCTACTCTAGTCTCACTCTCTATAAATGGAGAGGACGCCAGCCACGTCCTCTCCCTATCAATCTCAATGCACGTGTGAAAATGGCGGCGACACGCGGCTCCTTATATAGAATCCGAGTCTCGCGATAGAATCCGAGCCTCGCGAGAATCCGACAGCGGGATGATGACGTTCGGGCGCGCTCGGGTTAACCGAGCAAGGCGGGAAGATCCGAGTCGCTCGGACCCGTGTAAAAAAACCTGAAGTTCGGGCGGGTTCGGTTTCCGAGGAACCGAACCCGCTCATCTCTATCATACACCCCTAAGCTCATTTACTGTTAACCTGGGTCAGCTGCTGTTTAGGTGTGTTGGTGACTGTCTCACTTTGAAAGCCAGAAGTCAGTTGGCAGGTGAGCTTTAAACCAGGTAAGCACACTTGTGTAGTTGTGTTGATGACTGTCTTGCCTTTTAAAAGCCATAAGTGTGGTAGGTAAGCTGTAAACCAGGTACAGTAAGTACATTTTCCCTATGAGACAGCAGTAGCCAGTTTATGTGATAGAGTAGGACTTGTGGTGAAATGGGGTCCTGTGGATTGGGATGCAAACAAATATCCAGTGTAGAAATCATAAATCAAAACCCCAATATTTATTCAGATGAATACTAAAGCATTAAGGTGACTGAAGCTGATGAGGAGTGTGCAGGGTCCACTGTATATGTAGATTTGAGTACGGTGATAACAGCCCACTGCACCCCAGTGAGTGGGGATTATGTGCGTGCACCCCTCTCCTGGGAATGGCGAGTGCAGTGGATTCTTGTGTTTGTATATATATATATATATATATATATATATTTATTATAGATGTGCGGCGGGCAATTTTCGTGTATTGAATTTTGGTTTTGGTTCTGGTTCCATGCTCGTGTTTTGGATCTGGCTGATCCCTTTCATGTTTTGGTTTTGATTTTGGATCTGGCTGATTTAAAAAAAAACCATAAAAACAACTAAAATCACAGAATGTGTGGGGTACTTTTGATGCTATTGTATTATTAACCTCAAAAACATTCATTTCCACTCATTTCCAGTCTATTCTGAACACCTCACACCTCACAATACTGTTTTTAAGCCAAAATGTTGCACCAAGGTGGCTGTATGACTAATCTAAGCGACATAAGTGTGCGGCACAAACACCTGTCCCATCTAGGAGTGGCACTGCATTGGCAGACATAATAGCACTAACCAAAACTAGTCCCCAAACAGCACATCATACAAAGAAGTAAAAGAGGTACAATGAGGTAGCTGTATGACTAAGCTAAGCGACATAAGTGTGCGGCACAAACACCTGGCCCATCTAGGAGTGGCACTGCATTGGCAGACATGATGGCACTTAAAAAAATTAGTCCCCAAACAGCACATCATGCAAAGAAGTAAAAGAGGTACAATGAGGTAGCTGTATGACTAAGGTAAGCGACACAATTGTGCAGAACAAACACCTGTCCCATCTAGGAGTGGCACTGCAGTCCCACTGCACTAACGGCGGATACTGGAGGCACATCAAACACTAACTTAGCTGTCAAGGCCTCAGTTATCCACTTTGCAACAGGATGATTGCTGTCATATTTCATCTTCCTCACAAAGGACTGTTGGACAGTCATTTGTTTAGTTGAAGTAGTACAAGTGGCCTTCTAACTTCCCCTCAGGGATGACGATCGACTCCCAGCAGCAACAATAGCAGCAGCAGCAGTAGGAGGAAGCGGTATTTGATCTTTTCCTATTTTATCCTCCAAATTTTTTTTCTCCATTATTTTCCTGGAGTTATATGACCAAATGCAGCACAGTAGAGAGTACCTCTACACTACACAGGGCAAACCCTGTAAGAAATATTTAGATTAAATATTAATAACCCCTTTATTTGGAGTAAATAATATACAGCACAGGACAGCATCACTGAACTTATATGGCAGCACCACTGGACTGGACTTATACAGTAGTACCACTAGACTTATACAGCAGTACCACTGGACATATATGCCAGTATCACTGGAATTATATGGCAGTACCAGTGGACTGAATTTATACGGCAGTAAGACTGGATTTATATGGAAGTACCACTGGATATTTATGGCATTATCACTGGAATTATATGGCAGTACCACTGGACTGGATTTATACGACAGTACCACTGGACTTATACGGCAGTACCACTGGACATATATGGCAGTATCACTGGACTGGATTAATACGGTAGTACCACTGTACATATACAACAGTATCACTGGATTTATTCGGCAGTACCACTGGACATATACGGCGGTATCACTGGAATTATATGGCAGTACCAGTGGACTGAATTTATACGGCAGTAAGAATGGGTTTATATGGAAGTACCACTGGATATTTATGGCATTATCACTGGAATTATCTGGCAGTACCACTGGACTGGATTTATATTACAGTACCACTGGACTTATACGGCAGTACCACTGGACATATACGGCAGTATCACTGGACTGGATTAATACGGTAGTACCACTGTACATATACAACAGTATCACTGGATTTATTTGGCAGTACCACTGGACATATACGGCGGTATCACTGGAATTATATTTCAGTACCACTCGATTTATACGGTAGTACCACTGTACATATACAACAGTATCACTTGATTTATATGACAGTACCACTGGACATATACGGCAGTATCACTAGAATTATATGGCAGTACTACTGGACTGGACATATAGAGCAGTACCACCTAACATATACGGCAGTTTCACTAGATTTATTCGGCATTACTGCTGGACATATACGGCAGAATCACTGGACATTTATGGCAGTACCACTGGACTGGATTTATACGGCAGTATCACTGGACTTATACGTCAGTATCACTGGATATATATATATGGCAGTATCACTGGACTTATATGGCAGTACCACAGGACTTATACAGCAGCACAGGGACACCACCACTGGACTGATGCAGGACAAGACACTAACATTGTACTGATGCAGGACATCACAGCACCACTGCTCTGGAGTTATACAGCTACACTAGACATATGGCAGCAGAGGACACCACCACTGTGACTGGACTGATGCAGCACAAGACGCTAACACTGTACTGATGCAGGACATCACAGCACCACTGCAATGGACTTATACAGCTACACTAGACATATGGCAGCAGAGGACACCACCACTGTGACTGGACTGATGCAGCACAAGACACTACACTGGACTGAGCAGCACAAGACAGCACTGGAATCGCCACCCCACTTTCCCACACAGACACTGAGGATGAAGACACGTCCTCTGACTACACTCTCCAATTCCAGAGTGAAAATGGCAGTGACGCATGGCTCCTTATATTCAATCCAAAACCCGTGAGAATCTGACTGCGGGATAATGACGTTTTGCCTCGTTCTTGTTTCCGAGTCAGGCGGGAAGTCCCGAGCCGGACTCGGATCTGGGCTTGGGACGTGATGTTCGGTAGGGTTTGGTTCTCTGAGAACCGAACCCGCTCATCTCTAATAAAAATGCACCTTAGTTCCGTTCACAGCATGGCAGTCACAATGGATCGCATTAGCAGACATCTGTCCAAGATAACTGCATGGATATGTGTAGAGGAATGAAGAAAAAGAGCAGAAGAAAGAAGATCAGCAGAGAGACAGGCTGCACTTGCACAAAAGATCCAAGGACCTGGCCGTGCAGATGATGGACATGCCACAAAAGCTCCAGGACCAGGCCATGTAGTTGAATATGTACCAGGGCCCAGTACCCAATAACAACAATCCACAGAGGAACCAGGGCTAAGTATCCAGTCACAACAATCCACAGAGAAACCAGGGCCTAGTACACATTCACAATAATCCACAGAGGAACAAGGACTCAGTACCCAGTCACAATCACAGGAAAAGCCTACAAAAAATTGCAATCCCCATTTGGCAGGAGGGAGTTAGATATTCTGGTCCATCAGGCAATGGAGAATATCCACCATTGGCTCAAGAACATGGGGGCTGCATGTGGCGTAAAATTACTGATGTGGTGAATGTGAAGACGCCCATCATCCGCACTTCATGAGTGGTGAAAAGAAGGAATGCATGAAGGGTTCTAATGGGCTTTTCTTGCTTCCCCTATGTGATTATTTGCTAAGTGACAAGTTTTTGTGTGCATATGCATACTGCAAATCTCTTGAGGACAGTGTGTATGGGTAAAAGGACAAGTAGGCGTAACTCATCTACTCTAAGGGTTGTGCTTTGGTTTGGATAGAAATAGTTTAAAAATTGGTAGATATATTGGATATAATTTTTTTTCAAATGTAAAAAAAAGTTTGACATAACATTAGAGAATGCACCAGGGACTTGTAAATAGTGTTTTGATAATACTTTACAAACATATGTTGAATATGTGTCCTCAATATTATAACTTATTTTAGATGGGCTGACTTTAATTGCCAGCTGAAGGTGAAGATGGCTGCACGGCATGCGAGGGGGACATGTGGTGGGTGTTTTCCTGAGAGTTTGTAGCAGGTGCATTTCTAGAGAGGAGGAGGCCCATGTGCAGGTTCCAGCTGGCCTCCTCCTCTCTAGCCAGCAGTGCTGTGTAGACTCTTGGCACTAGGGTCCATAGGGGACTCAAGCGCTGTTCCAGAGTCTACAGCACATGCGCAGATCTCTGGGAAAATGGCACAGCGGCCATTAATTTACCTACTGCGCATGTGCAAAACACGGAAAATGGAGCCACGCCATTTTCCTAGTGATTTCGACAGCAGAGCTGCTGCACTGTGTGACTCCGGAGGGTAAGTATTTCTATTAATGGGTGCAGGGTGTGCGGTGTGGGCCCCCTGGACCCCGTGGGCCCATGTGCACTGCACACACTGCACCCATTATAAATACGCCAGTGGTTTGTAGCACACCACCATGGAGTAGCAGGCCCTTGAGGTGCATGGCCGAAGAGGTGGTGGCAAGCATGTCCGAGATGGACACAGACATGCCTGCCCTTGAGGCTGTGTATGCTGAGCCAGGTAATTATGATAGTAAGATTAAACACAATTTTAGGGACATGCAAATGCTACTTTCTGTTTATTTTTCTATACATTTTCAGAACAGGAGGTGCAGCTCACACAGCCTGGGAAGGGGAACTCAGATTTGCTGTCTGAGGGTGGGCCTGACTCACCACCACACATTGAACAAACTGCTTCCCCCCACCAACCATACTGGAGCTTCTGTTGGCCATACAAGAGCAAGGCCAAAGAAGAGATGAATTCCAAAACAGATGTTCCTGGAGCTCACCTCAACTATCAGGCCACGCATGCGTGAAGTAGCCACCTTTCTGGCTCTCATTGCCTAAGGCATGCAGAAGATCGCATCCCTCCAGACCCAAATTCTCAAGGCCCATCAGCTTGTCTGCACCATCCCTTAGCCCTGGCCAAGATCAAAACACCTCTGGCCAAAGCACTGGGAGATCTACTTGCTGAACCCGTTCACCTGAAGTCCCCCTTCATCCAGAATACAAAAAGGTGTTGTTAAAATGAGTTGCCACATTGCCACAAGTTGTTTGCCCCATTGCTTGAAGGAGTAGAATGTGCAGATCGGATTGTGTGCAGTGAGAGGTAATTTCTATGTAGACATGTGAAAATTCCGCCTGCAGCCCAAGCCATACACACCACTGCACACCCAACTTCACGTCCCTCTTATCAGGTCTGCAAAGCCACAACCCCCACACTGCCCCTGGCATGCCTCTATATTGTTGCCTGCGTGCGTCCACATTTTCTTTGTATGTCTGCACATTTTTCGCACATTGCGTCCTGGCACATGCGCAATGATCGGAAGCTAAAAGTTGCCTCTTGCATTTTTATTTGCAGCAGTGATCAGGTCTGAATTAGGCCCTATATGTGATATATGAAAGCTAGATAAGCTTGTACGCTATTAACCCATTATCTATATACATATACGCATGCATGTTCATAACAAGGAAGCCATATTAGCTTGCATGCTATCCAAGGACATACTTCAGCTAATAATTGGCCCTGACATGTGTAAGTGTTTGCACACGTCACATGGAGAGCGAATGGACACAGTGCATGGGGGCTTGCGAGTCAGGGGGCATGTACTCATGCTTTGAAACAGACACTTCAGGGTGCGTGGGGGCAGGAGCGTGCAGCAGAGCTCACAGGGGTGTGCTGTGAGTCAGGGGTGTATGGACTCATTGTACACCTCAATTTTCTTGGAGACGCACACTTCGGGCAAGGGGCAGCCAAACCAAACAGCCAGAGGTTAAATGGGTAGTTCGGCCCTGATGCTATCAACCCTTTATATGCTTGCAAGGAAAATCCTAGTGCATATTAAGTATCCAAGATTATTGTTGAAAATAATATAGCAGCTAATTAAATAAATTCACCTTGAATTTTTGTTGGTTTTTAATTGTTTTTCTGTTTATTAGGAGACCACAATACAGCATAATGATACAAAGCCAAATTCTGAAGAGACAATGGACCTAATTCAGACCTGGTTGCAGGCAGGCTATTCTATGCACTGCTGCGACCAGGTAATCGCTGCCTACAGGGGAGGGGGTAAACGCAGTGCAGGGGTGCAATGGGCTGTGCAGCGAGCTGGTCATACAATAGTTTGTGCAGTCTCTGCACCGCTCAGGACTTACTCAACCACTGCGATGATCCTGGATGGAGCTGATGTCAGGAACCCTCCCTGGAGATGGCCAGGCACGCCTGTGTTTTCCTGGGCACTCCCTGAAAATGGTGAGTTGCCGCCCATGAACGCCTTCTTCCTGTTAATCTTCTTGCATTCGCCGCTGCAAATGCTTTTTTCATTCCATCCGCTACTGCCTGGCGACGGTGGCTGACGTGCCTGCACATTGCGGACCATTCGCTTGCGCTGTTCATACCCGATCGGGTACGGCAAGCAACTGTTTAGAATTGAATGAAACAATTCTGACAAAATATGAAAAGCAATCTATTTTAACAATTTTATGTAGAAATAAAAAAAAGGAAGAATAAGAATAGAGGTGATTTTTAATTGTTTTTATAAATATTTTATTATTATTTGAAAAGATGTACCAACCAGTGTGAACTAATTCATAATATTGCATGTTTTTCTATTTTTTTTTAGCAATAAACAGTTTTCTAGCACTTATTGTTTTCTCTTTGATTCTTTCACTGTTCTCTCCTTTCAAATCAACTTCACAAAATAGTATGCCGCTCTCCCACTTCTTCCAATCCAGTTTACTGATTATCTCCCTCCCCTTCTGATTTTTGACTCATTTCCCTCTTCTCTTTATATCAACCTCTTTGATAAAAACATTGCCCACCTTGCAATCCAGAAATATCACCCAACCCTTTTTTTCTCTCGCCCTCTTTCTTGTGTACTCAGTAATGCCAGAGTGATGTGCAACAGACATACCGTAGCTTAAGTTCATGATTAATGATATCTCTAATTTTCTTAACTTTGCTATCCTCATCTGACACAACCGGCATACTGCTCTCTCTTTGTAATTTTGTCCATTTTCTATAATCCCTGACCTGACAAGCAACAAACTGATGATTCTTTATTCCCATCTACATCTTCCAGATTATTTGCCCTGAATCTTCCCTCTCATCCTCCTTTGATGCCCTCCCTATCTGCCTCTTCCATCCAGTCAACATTTGCATAACTAAACCAGTCTATGAATTCCTTGATCATTTTGCCACTTGGATACCTTTCTTTTTCTCTTCTTACCTTCCCTCTCTCATCTTGGGGACTTTAACATCTCAACTGACAATCATTTCTGAACCTACTGCCTCCAAACGTCCCTCTTTTTTTTATTCTGAATGGGTCTATAGTAAGTCGGGGAATCTCCTCTCTCATCCATGTTGATGTGCTGTCTCTAGCTATAAAAATTAGCTTTCCCTCTGTCAGTCCTCATTCTCCTCTCCTGTACCATCTTTCCACCCTCTCCCTTCCACCCTTCTCTAAAAAAGCCCTGACTAGGAGTAGCTTCAACACTATTGAACTAACCACATTGATATTCTTTCTGCCCCAACGAGGCCGTATTATTCTTTAATTATGCATTTACCTTTGATCTAGATATAACTGTCGTGGTTGCTGCTATTAATCATTGTTGGTTACCACATAAACTATGACAAACTTTACTTACCTGCTACCAGGAACAAACTGTCCCACAGGGACAACCCTACTGCAAGAGGTCCTACTCCCTCCTCTGTTGATCAGGTTCTAGACTGTGCAATTGTTATACATTGTGCATATGCTACATTATCCTGCACAGGACTACAGTGCATTGCTGTTATTAATCTGGTGTATTATGCATACACTAGCAGTATTTACTGTATATATTTATTAATGGGACCAGGCCATGCAATTGCTAATGGTTAGCCAAGCCTCTATGGGGATTGGAAACGCCCTCTTTGGAGGCTGGCCACACCCCTAAGCATGGGTCACTACCACTGCATTCCCCCAGTGGGCCTGTCATGCCCCAGTCCAACATTGCTTACTATCTTTGCAATGTTCCTCTGCCACTAAATTACAGTCAGTGATGTCACAGTGTTTTCTGCCACTTCAAACTCTTGCTCTCATCGAATAGTTCTGCCATGTCAACCTTAACTTCCCTGTCAGATTTTCTGTCTCTCCTCACCCTCCCTTGTTCTGTTCTTGACTTTCAACACACTTTACCTCCAAAATCCACGTGCTACTTCAGAGGTGAACGCTATTGTTGCAACCTCTACATCTTTGTATGCAGCTGCTACGTGACAACATGTTAACTCCTTAGGAGGCGTCTTGTGTAAAACGATGCCTCCTGTTGTCAGTTGAAAATGTAAGCGATCTAGGTTCTGGGATACAATGTGTTAACTATGGATACTGAATAATTTAAAAAAGGATAAGCATTCATTTAAGTTACAACAATGAAAGCATCTAAGTAAGTAACAAGTTACGCAAAGTTACAATAATTGCAAGAAAAATTAGAATACGTAGCTCTTATCTCTGATGTTTCAAGATTTGTCCCAGATGATGGTAATCAATTAAGTAGTTTAAATAATGAAGATCAGTTGATTCTCCAGGGTACTTCATAATTGCTTTGTCGTAAGTTAAAAGCTGAATGGGATTTGTAGAAGGCTATGGCGGTCATTCAGACCTGTTCTCACGCAGCAATTCATTGCTGCGGTGTGAATGGGTCGGGATTGTGCTTGTGTGGAGCCCGCAATGCGCACATGCGTTGTTGCCCGGCGACAGCCATCACCGCGCAGTAACACAACCAGCGGAAAAAGTGATCTCAGCGGCGATCGCAAGAAGAATTACAGGTGGGAGGCGTTCTGGAGCGTCAATTTACCATTTTCTTGGCATGGTGAGGTGAATGCAGGTGTGTCCATGCATTTGGAGGGCAGATGGCTGACGTCAATTCCGGGACCTTCGTCGCTGGATCCGTCGCACAGGGTAAGTAAGTATGACCCTGGTCTTCTTTTGCACTAAAAAATGTATTGCATAGCAGGGCTGCACAAGCGTTTGCAGCCTAGCTATGCAAAAAAAATCCCTCCCCATAGGCGGTGTCTAGTTGATCGCATGGGATTCAAAAAGTAGCTTTGTGCAATCAACTTGGATTCAGGGCTTATATCCACTGCAGACAAAACTAAGTTCGAACAGAACTGATCTGCTATGTGTACTGTAAGTGTATAGGCTTTATAGCCCTTCTGTAAGATTACTATCAGTCTCTTAACAGATATTACTTTCAGGGTTTCAGACCATTTTAACCTCATCCTCTTCCACCTGTATTTCTACAGTGGGAGTGTGGTTTTATTACTGCACTCTACACTACAAGCCTCACTCTCTTGCAAACACAACCTTTCAACAAACTGCTAAGTCTGAGGGTCACACCTCTCTACTTAGCATTCACAAAAGCTTTGCTTTCTTTGTTGGTGTTGCCCAACTTCTTTTTGTTAAGACACTCTATTCCATTTGCCTTTGTGACAATGTCTTCTGTTAAAGCTCCTCCCTAACCAACTGCTTCTTTTCTGTTTTACCCATTAATCTACTTTACCCCTTTATCACTTTACAATATAGGTTACCCAAGTATCTGTTTATGGCCCTCTACTCTTCTCCATCTACACCTCTTCAATGGATGATCTCTTCAGCTTTTTTGGCTTCCAATATGACCTGTTCAATGATGACATCTAACTGAATCTCTCATCCTTTCAACTCTGCCCTTTCTCATGTTTAATGTTTTCAATTGTCTTTTGGGCAACCTGAAACTCAATAAGTCCTTCCCCTCATCTCCCAGTCCTTTAAAGGTGGTACAGTCTCCTCTGTCTCTCAATGTACTGTGTGTGAATAATCCTTAATACCTCCATTTCCTTTACTCCCAACACTGAGACCTTCCTTGTTCCTGTAGAATTCACTTCTGCCAATGCACCAGAATTGTGTCCATTATCTCTATAACTAATAACTAAAGCTTTTATTCTCTCACTCACCATCTCTGGTCTCAATTACCATAACTGCTTTCTTTCTAGCCATACTATATCACACTATCAATCTATTTTACATGCCCAAATAATTGTTCTCTCTTGCCACTCTGATTCAGTCTACCCTCTCTGCCAATCACTACACTGGTTCTCTGTCACCTACAGTACATTGCAAGTTCCATCTCCTTATTCTGATCTACAAAACACTAAGCCACTCCTTTGTCCTCAAACACCCACTATGACCAGAGATTGGGTGGATTCACAGTTTTATTTTTCCATAAAAATATTTATCTAAAGTAGCAAATGACAGTAGCCTATCTTAATACAAATCACAAGGCATGGTATATATCCTAATTTAGTCATACGGCTCATACGTGGTGGACACATCTGTAACTTATTGCCACCTACACTAGTCTCCAAGGCTTCAAGCTATCAGAATAAATCTCTACTGTCATTCCTGTTATCCTCCAGTCTTTGATACCTATTCAACTCCCCACTTAGTTCCACACTAAGTTTGTCTGCCTCTTCCCTATAGGATGTAAGCTCTCATGAGCAGGTACCTACCTAACACTTCATCTCTGCCTGACTATTTCTCAAATGAATGCTCTGGCATACAGATGTAACCATGTTCATCTTTGCTTTTTGCATGGTGCGCTGGTCTGTGATTATTTGTATCTGGCGATCGCTCCTTTAATTCCTAATGGAATTAAAGGAGCTAATGGAGCAATTGCTGGCTATCAATAGTCAAAGCCCAGTGTGCCATGCAGAAAGACATCTTGCAGCATTCTACATCTCAGCAATGATGAGCATGGCTACATCTGTACCTCAAGTGAGTACTACTTATCCCTTTTGCTCACATTCTTGTCAATATTTGGTTCTGCAATCTTATATTTTATTTATACTACTGTAGATATCCTGATTAAGGGAGGCGTGATGGGTGCAGTGGTCCAGGGTCCCCCACACATAGCTGTTTGCAGCTGAGTAGTTGTCACGCAGCTGCTCAGGGAGCAGTTTCCACCATAGCTATGTGTACCAGATGCAGTACCCAGATGTGGAAGAATAAGCAGGAGGAGTGGGGTGTCAGGTGCCACCGCCAGCTGCTGTGTGTGTTTTGCAGCCTCTTCCTCCTCTGGTGCTCCACTTTCCGCTCTCACATTGCCGCTCCTTACAGCAGTGTGCTGCATCCTCTCCATTCTCTGGTTCTCTGGTGCTGCTCCCACATCACCACTATCTGCAACAAAGGTCAGACCTAGGGCCCCCACACACAGCAGATGCATGCTGTCCTGTTCAAGCAGAGAGGGGGCTTTCAGTGTGTGTGTGCGTTTCAAGGTGGAATAGGGGGGTGCTCAGGGGTGGTTTTCAGCTATTTTAATAGCATGGACCCTCACAACCTTGTTGCCCCTCAGCCCCCACCAACCTTAATTTGACTCTGATACTGTACATCAATTTATTTTTGTCTGGTTATTGTACAATTTTATGTTTTCGAATTACATATAATATTGGATGTCTGCATATTGTCTGCTCATTGTATTCTGTGCTCACCCCTTAACTGGCATCAGTATTAACATATAGCCTTAATGTTGGGAGTGAAGGAAAGAGTGAATTTTAGGATGTCAAAGAGGCAACAGACTTGAGGGACAGAAGATATGGTCATGTTATCACTGGAGGATGAGGGCATATCAGCATATTATAATATACCTAAGATAAATGTAAAAAAATAGCAAACGTTCTTGCAATTAAAAATAAACAATATTCAAATTATATTATTTACATAAAAAAACTGAATCTTATTTTATATCTTAATGCATGTACAAGATCCCAACATCTCGGTGCAATGACAAATGTCCTCCTGGGTACAGAAAAGCTTTTAATGGAGGATTCCATGTCTGCTGCTATGACTGTGTCCCGTGTTCTGAGGGAGAATTTTGTAATACAACAGGTAGGAATGTGTTACAGTATATACATAAGATAGATCAACATATGAGAGTAAAGATTTTAAATATACATACTGTCTAATTGTTTTATATTGAAAAGATCATGTGTATGGTTTTATGTTACATTTTAGATTGTGAGATCTGCTATAGATGTCCTGATGAAGAGTGGCCGGATGAGAGAAGAGTGAGATGTGGACCCAAAATATATGACTTTCTGTCCTATGATAAGGACATTGTGGTGCAAATATCTGCAGTAACAGCTTCATTGTTCTCTGCCATAACATTATTTATATTAGGGAACTTTATTTATTACTGGAACACCCCAATTGTGAAAGCCAATAACCGGGCTGTAAGCTTCATTCTCCTGATTTCCATCTTGATGAGCTTCCTCTGTGTGTTCTTGTTCCTTGGCCGGCCAGTGGATATAACCTGCAGACTCAGACAAATGTCTTTTGGGATCTTCTTCTCCACAGCTGTCTCTTCTGTATTAGCCAAGACTGTCACTGTCTTTATTGCTTTCAAAGCCACCAAACCCGGCAGTTCCTGGAGGAAGTGGGTAACACTCAAAGTATCTAATTATGTGGTCATTGTGTGCTCCTCTGTCCAAGCTCTCATCTGTGGTATCTGGCTGACTGTTTCTTCTCCCTATCAAGAGTATGACCATCACTCCTATAAGGGAATGATCATCATTCAGTGTAATGAGGGGTCAGTGATTGGGTTATACTCTATGTTGAGTTACATAGGGATACTGGCATCTGTGAACTTTGTTCTGGCTTTCATGGTGAGGACCTTACCGGACAGCTTCAATGAGGCCAAGTACATCACCTTCAGCATGCTGGTGTGCTGCAGTGTCTGGATTGCAATGATCCCGGCCTATCTGAGCACCAAAGGGAAATACATGGTGGCTGTGGAGATATTTGCCATACTGACCTCATGTGCTGGAGTTCTGGGCTGTATATTTTTCCCAAAGCTTTATATTCTGCTTATAAAACCTGAATTTAACTCTAGAAAAACAATACTGGGGAAAAACACTTTATAAACTATCAGATACTGTACTTTACCATTATACCATACAAAACCTGTTGTTTTCCTTAAACTTTGCTTAATTATAAGGCTTTGCATTGAAAATGGTTTATGTAAATAAGTATAGGAAGATCTGGATTTAGTGACATGGACAAAGGAAAAGGGTGTATACTGTATGTATATATATATATACTGTGTGTATATATATATATATATATATATATATACACAAAAAGTATCCCAGTGTGCTAGTGTGTACAATACTGTGAATTCAGCACATAAACAATTCTGGATGATTAACACCATGACGGCCAGTCAAATCATTCAGTAGAGTACGGATCTTACTTATGGAGGGATCAATACAGAATATCCTGAAAAGAACCCCCTCACAAATGAAATATTACCCAAAAATAGACAGCCATTAGTACTCAATTTTTGTTATTCAGAATATCATTTATTCACTACATATAAAAATAGTATGCAATTCATACATGTACAATATAAAATATGTATAATACAACACCAATCTTTACATGTTCATGTCAGTATTGAGGAGTTGGAATACAGTACACCCTCACCTTGATAGGTGTGAACTTAGGATGAAATTCTCATATACACATACATGATCAATGCAGATTGGTGAACCCTACGCGTTTCGTATCAATGACTTCATCAGGGGCAAAAGTCTTTAAAGAGTGAAAAAATAATACATAATTTACAGTTGGAAATTTGAGAAGTGGATATAAAAAGGAACTCAGCAATGTTTAGATTACATACCAAGTTCGAACACAAATACTTGTGATAAGGAATTTATGAGGAAGTTAATTCTTCAGATAGGAAAGGGAATTCAAAATCTACTACAGGTAAATACAAATTAGTCAGATGGAGCTAAACTCTAAATTCTAATGAATAAATATATAGCGTACATACCAATACTAAACTTGCATGTTTCTTTAGATTCTGTGACAGAAATTTTTTCAAACGAAGATAAAAAGCGACATCATAATATGTCCTAAAATGGTCAATTCATGTTCAAATAAATACTGGGGCCAAAGTCTCATATGGTACACTTTTTGAATTGTTATTGGGAACTAAAAATTCAATATCATATTATAGTCCAACTTTAGACAAAACTAAAATTTATCCAATAGTCCAAATATACATACATAAAACATTAAGGTACATTTAATACCTATTACATCATTAACATTAATGGCAGAAAAGATGGACAGATCCATTAAATAAATGTTACTTACAATCTCACAGGATTATGTGTGCATCAGTCACCAGTCAAAAGAGAATGACTGGGATCCAATCTAGGGTTATTTATACCTCCATAGCTATGACATCACTTCCCTTTCAGGTAATATATTAGAGATAATGTGACTTTTCCCATTCTGATCCATTTAAAAAAAAAATATTATTTCTCTGCGCTATTTCAGCAGTATGTATAACCAAAATAGAACCTGAAAACTGTGATTCTGAGCTTTAACGGAACATTAATGAGACAAAATCCCATGATGCATAGCTTTCCCCTGGAGTGCAAGGCACTCCCCTTATGCGTTCCAATGAACCGATGGAACGCAAGAGGAATATGCCACTTTAAACAATGTTTTATAATTTAACCACATAATCATTCATCCGATGTGCTCTAATTGATAGTGGAGCTAACTGCCGCTTTCTCTAGTGAGAAAACTTCCTGTTTGCACTCCATTCATCCCGGTGCTGGAGCGCAACCTGGAAGTGCCACATATAATGATAATAAACTTATCTCCTTAGTATTTGAGCTACCAGCAACATAATTCAATGTATTTTCCGTTATATCATGAGCGCTACTAAACAAATGTAGTTTACACACAACATAAGTGTTAATTACTGTGAGGTAAGTGATGGTGAACTTTACATTTAATATTATTTCTTAAATTCAAGTGTATAATGATTGCATTTAATTAAATAAAAATGTAGGTGTCATAATATCAGTTATATGACACTAAAATAGCGACAGTAAAAAATATTTCATAAAGTATAACCCATATTGAAAATGAACTGCAATCTTCTATGCCCTCTTTAAACGTGGTGGAGAGTGCGGTGGCAGCTTTTAAAGAGTACCTGATTGCTGGATCTGCACCAGGGACATTGACCTTGAGGGGGACAGTCCGGACCTTTGTTCCCCCACAAGTTACGTATTTTCCTGATTCATTACAACTGTGCTAATTCATGCGTCAGAGTACATGTAGTTTTATGTGTTGTTTATACGGTAAATTGTGTTGTGTCCTTTGGAAATAAATATTTGAAGGAAATTCCTGGGTTATTGAGACATTCCTTCCCTTTGTTTCTTTCTCCCGATATCCCCATTGCATGAATTTGGAGGATCATTAAGTGATAAGGGAGGAGGAGGAGAATACAAAGAGGAAGAGAAGCGATAAAAAGATACCTTTATGTGAAATACAACACATGGAAAATAGTAAGTTGGGTACGCCCAATATCGGTTCACCTTCCTAAATTTCGGTGTAAAGATACCTTTATAGGATTTATACAGCCTTATCTGTAGTAAGTAAGGTACGGTTCTGTACCACCACTTTATATACCTATCACGGTGGTGACCCCTTAAAGGAAACGTACACCCCTTTGGAGTGAATTTCAAGAACAAAATAACTTTTTTGGTCTTTCATCCTAAGAAGATTACGGTGATGGACCCACCTTGTTTGGTTTATTACGGGGGAGGATAAGGAAGAATTTCCATCTTCAGACTTTATTACAATTTTGTCCCCCATCTCTCCTTTTGTTATTTCCTCCTACTCTGAACGATCGAATCACGGGGGATCGGAAATTCAAGTCATCACGAAGAAGTCGACAACACCAGGCCGGCTTGAGCAGTGAACACACCTAAGGACTGTTTTCCTAAATATAGGAATATTGGCCCCCATGTATGGTGACTTTTTTCATTTGATTTAAGTAAGCACTTTCTGTGGTTGTTTCCATTTTCATTTGTGAACTTTCTTCTTATGGTGAATGTATGTATGGTGCGTCCATCTTATCTGCCATTTTCCATTTCATACACATCATAACATAAAAAAGGAACATTTTGACAACATCGACCATTCTTAGCTAACCTAGCTTTAAATATCCCTAAGTTAGTGGCAATAAGCCCTATATTACAAAAAGGAGACAATGTCAATGTTTTCATTGAGACCTCTGGAAAAAGAAAATGTAATGCCATGGAGATGGGAATTATGGATATTTTCCCATTATTAGCAGCATTTAGCCATTCCTTAACATCTAATTTTGATTTCAATACTTATAGGTGCTGTTAAAGTGACATTTTCATGTACAGGGTAAATTATGGAACCCTACATGTACTGTAACTGTGTCAGACTAATGATATTAACTACATACCCAGAGTAAGTGATGTCATCCTTGGGATCACTTAAATACCCATACGTGCAAAAGGATAGACCTGCGCTAACCATAGAACCATGTGAACAGATAATTTCACCAATGTAGGAGCAAACATCCAAGGTGAATCATAAACCAATAATAATGGGAATTAAAATACTGAGCTTTATAAATATACGAGGTCATCTAACTTCAGCATAAACTTTTTCCTCATAAATGGTGTAAGTGGGTGTTTCCTTAATGCACCTGTAACAACATAAGTGCTCCCCTCCTGGAAGCTTATTCAGCAATGGAGATATAAGCACAAGGAAGAACGTAATAGTGCAGCCAGTCATCACAAAAGGCATATAAATTTTATAAACTCTTCCCTAACCGCTGCTCTCGACTCTGTGGTCCCCCTCTTCTCTGTCCCCCTGCGCCGCTCCAAACCCCAACCCTGGCACACCAAACTAACACGTTTCTTACAAAAATGCTCACGCTCCGCTGAACGCTCCTGAAGGAAATCTCACTCTCTGCCAGACTTCCTCCATTTCAAGTTTATTCTCTCCTCCTACAGCTCTGCTCTTCCCCTTGCCAAGGAATCCTTTTTCCAAGCACTCATCTCTTCTCAGTCCTCCTGTCCACTCCGTCTCTTTGAAACTTTCAACACTCTCCTTCGCCCCCCTCCTCCTCCCCTCCCATCCTCCCTCACTGCCACTGACTTTGCCTCCTTCTTCATCTCCAAAATTGAGGACATCCAACACGACAACTCCTGCCGACACCCCTCTGCTACCC
Organism: Pseudophryne corroboree; assembly: GCF_028390025.1. Classification (NCBI taxonomy): domain Eukaryota; kingdom Metazoa; phylum Chordata; class Amphibia; order Anura; family Myobatrachidae; genus Pseudophryne; species Pseudophryne corroboree. The sequence goes on along the minus strand of NC_086444.1, from coordinate 1,237,249,662 downwards.
CCCTTCCCCCTGTATCCCTCCCCTCCATCAATCCCACCTTGCTCACCTCTTTAACCTGTCCCTCTCTACCAGCATCTTCCCCTCGCCATTCAAACATGCTCTGGTTTCACCTATTCTCAAAAAAACCCAACCTCGACCCCTCATCACCCACTAACTACCGCCCCATCTCTCTTCTCCCTTTCGCCTCCAAATTACTTGAATGACTAGTCTACAGCCATCTCACAAGCTACCTCTCTGACAACTCCATCCTCGATCCACTCCAATCTGGCTTTCGCCCACTCCACTCAACTGAGACTGCCCTGGTGAAAGTCACCAATGACCTGCTTTCGGCCAAATCCAGGGGCCACTTCTCTCTGCTCATCCTTCTGGACCTCTCTGCTGGCTTTGACAGCATAGATCACCCTCTCCTCCTCCGCACACTCCAAAACGCTGGCCTCTCTAGCACTGTCCTTGAATGGTTTTCTTCTTACCTAACTAACCGCTCCTTCTCTGTGTCTGCCTCTAGCACCACCTCACACCCTTCCATCCTTCCTGTTGTTGTCCCTCAGGGTTCTGTCCTTGGACCCCTTCTGTTCTCCCTGTACACCTCTTCCCTGGGAGCGCTCATTAACTCATTTGGCCTTCAATACCACCTCTATGCCGATGACACACAACTCTACCTCTCATCTCCTGATCTGTCCTCCTCTGTAATCTGTCAGGTTTCCAGCTGCCTCTCCGCAATCTCCTCCTGGATGTCTGAACGCTCTCTAAAGCTCAACATGGACAAACTGAACTCATAATCTTCCCCCCATCCAGAGCAACACCCCCGACCAATATCTCCATCATTGTTGACAACACCACCATCTGCCCCGTTCCCCAACTCCGCTGCTTGGGCATCACTCTTGACTCCTCCCTCTCCTTTGCACCCCACATCCAAGCTCTGGCACAATCCTGTCGTTTCCAGCTACGCAACATTGCTCGTATCAGGCCATATCTCTCCCAGAGTGCAACTAAACTCATCATCCACTCACTGGTCATCTTACGACTTGACTACTGCAATGTTCTCCTCACTGGCCTTGCTTGCTCCCATCTTGCTCCCCTCCAATCTGTCCTGAACTCCGCAGCTAGGCTTATCTTCCTCTCCTGCCGCACCACATCTGCCACTCCCCTTCGACAAAATCTACACTGGCTCCCATTCCCCTACTGAATCCTCTTCAAACTCCTCACCCTCACATACAAGGCCATCTCTAATTCCACTGCTCCCTACATCTCCAACCTCCTTTCCCTTCAAACTCCCTCCCGACCCCTACGGTCGACTAATGACCATCGCCCCTTCAGTGGAATGCACTCCCCCGCGCCATTAGACTCTCCCCGACCTTGCAAAGCTTCAAACGGGCACTAAAAACCCACCTATTCATCAAAGCATACCCTCCCGATGCATAACCCAGTGCTGAAGCCACACCTCCACCCCCCTGCCTCATGCCATGAACACCTCAGCTTTGCTTGCATACTGCCATCTGGTTACCTCCCACTTGCCTGCACCTCTTGTCATCTGCCTGTCGCCCCTCCCCACTAGATTGTTAGCTCTTCAGAGCAGGGCCCTCTTTCCTCTTGTTATCTAAGCCCTCGTCTCGACACATTTCACTCGCAGCTCTCCCCTACTCAATGACCGTCTTTATCCTGCTAGTAAAGGCTAATCTCCATCTATGGCCACCAGCCTCTAGTAGTACGATGATCACTCCATCAATACTTACATCTTAGCTGTATTATGTCTTGAGAACGTGTGTTGCTCTGTTACCTGTACTCTTTTTCTGTTATTTATTTACTGTAATGCTATGTTTTGTCTCCCTGTACTGTCCTTTGTACGGCGCTGCGAAACACATGTGGCGCCTTATAAATAAAATGTAATAATAATAATAATAATAATAATAAAATACACTCACAAACATATAATTAAAAAAGCATGTAAACATCCAAAAATCAAAACAGCAACACTCAGGATCTCACGGAATCCACAGATGTCAGCAAATTAGTCGTGGGTATAGGTAGGTCTGGAATCTACCAAAGCCCCTCTGTGTCGATCACCAGTGTTCAGCAGCTGTTCTGAAGGAATGTTCAAAGGTAACACATGAACACATTTTTGGATCACTGCGGATGCTTCATCATATGTGTGCTCCAGTGTCCTTTTGCCGTCCTTATAAAAGCCCTTAATTGAGCTATCATCGGGTACACCGGTGAGTTCCGATCACGTGGTACGGAAGTCGTCACTTGCGTTCCATGCATGCGTTCCACCGATGATACTTCCTGTTCCGCTTTCACTATCAATGCGGAACTTGTCAACTGCGGAAGTCAGAGCTCAGCCTTGCGCTTCTTACATATAAAATATGTGTTCCACAGAGTCCCGAACTGCTGTCCATTTAAAAGGAATATAACACTAAAAAAGCAGATATTAAGAAAGAGGTGAAGTGGCACATAACAATAAAAATAGCCATCACCCATTTCTATACAAAAAATAGAACAATAAATAAATTAAAAAAAACCTAAGTTGAAAAGCACTTTAATTCAAATTCACTGTTTAGACCTTTAGGCATTAAAGTTTTTAACTGATAAATCCACCTCGTTTTTGCTTTTGATAGCCTTTGGTCCAAATCTCTAGTTCTATTTTTCGGTAATATTTGTTCAATACCATAAAAACTAACAATGTAGCATTACTTTTTATGGTGGACTTTTTTAAAATGGGCTGACACAGTATGTGTTTCGAGTCCCTTTCTAATATTATAGATATGTTCGGCAAGATGCACTTTAAGGGCTCTCGTTGTCTTCCCGACACATCTCTGTCCACAGCTACATTCCAAAACATAAATTATATTTCTAGAGTTACACGTAATAAACTGATCAATAATAAAAGTTTTTTATTCACAGAGAATTCTTTGAATTTAGTAGTGCTACTTTTAACCATATGGCACATAAGACAATCCCCACACCTGTGAAAGCCTTTAGTACGAATACTCTGACATGGTTCTGTATCAAGGTTACTATGTACAAGTTTGTCTCTAAGCGCCGGAGCACGTCTATAAATAAATGTAGGACTTGGAGGTATTTTCTCAACCAAAACTGGATCTTGGAGTTATAATTTCCAATTGGCTTTAAATATTTTCTCTATATCCCTAAACCTGTTGCTATATTGACTAACAAAGTCCAAAGACCCATTGGAATCTGTCATCAGTGGCATTGCTCTTATTTTTGATCTTTAAGAGATCTCTCTTTTTGCTGTCAATTCTCAGTCCTGCTTTCTCTATGGTAGACTTAGAATATCCTCTTTCAGAAAAATGATCAGACATCTCATCTAATTGTTGTTTACACACTTCCTCATCTGTGCAATTTAGTTTAATACATGAGAACTGACTGTATGATAATCCTTCAATCCAGTTCTCATGATGTAAGCTTGTTCTTTCGATAAAGCTATTACTGTCTGTCGCTTTCCTGAACGTCCTAGTTTTCAAACTGCCGTTTTCATTATAAATGGACAAGTCGAGAAAGTGGACAACAGATTGACTGTGGGTAAAGGTAAGTCTAATATTTAGAGAATTAATATTCAAACAATCCTCAAATTCCACTAGAGAGGCTTCATCACCTCTCCAAATAAACAGGATGTCATCAATATAGCGATGCCAGGATACCAGGCCCGCCACCAGACCACTATTTTGCCACACATGGTGGTCTTTCCAGTACGCCATAAATAAATTGGCATAACTGGGGGCGAACCTGTTACCCATGGCAGTACTGACAACCTGTATATAGAAGTTATTGTCAAAACTGAAGTAGTCATTAATAAGGATAAACTCAGTTCCCCTCAAAATGAGTTCTTTAACTGGTTAGCTGAGATCACTCCTGTCCAAAAAATAAGATATGGCCATTAGGCAACTCTCCATCTCAATTATAGTATACAGTGTACTGACATCAGCACTACACAAAAACAAGTTGGGTTTCCACTCAAGATCACTTAATTTCCTTAACACATCACCAGTGTCTTTTAGGTATGCTTTTGTGGAACATACAAGGGGCTGAAGGAAAAAATTGATATAGGCAGAAAGGTTGGAGGTTAAGCTATTACAGCCCGATATTATGAGCCTCCCCGGAGGGTTGTTACAGTCTTTGTGGACTTGGGGGAGGCTATAGATGGTGGGGATAGTTGGATTTATGATAATAATAAATTCGAATTCCCTTTGAGTTATTACTCTATTATCCAAAGCAGATTTAGTAAGATCCAATAGAGCATGGGTCTTCATCCTGTGGCCCTCCAGCTGCTGTGAAACTACACATCCCAGCATGCCCTGCCACAGTTTTGCTATTAAGGTATGCTAAAACTGAGGCAGGGCATGCTGGGATGTGTAGTTCCACAGCAGCTGGAAGGTCGCAGGTTGAAGACCCATGCAATAGAGCTTTTTGAATTCTAATGGTGGGTTCCGTTTTAAGTTTTTTTATATGTAATGCCATCATTTAATTGGCTAAGGGTCTCTTCAATATATTTGTCTTTGTCCATCAGGACAACCCCACCCCCCTTATCTGCTGGTTTTATTACCAGCTCTGAATCCTCTTTCAGGGATTTAATAGCTTTAAACTCTTTATTTGTGAGGTTAAGATGTTTGTTTATTGTTTTTTTAGCCAAAATATTTTCAATGTCACTACATACTACTTTGTAAAAACAATCTGCATAACTGCCTCTGCATTAAGTAGGATAGAAAGTGGATGGTGCTCTAAATTTAGAAGCTGTTTCAGGGAAATTCTCCCCAGTACCATTATTATCTTTATTCAGAAAAAAAAAACGTTTTACCGTAACTTTTCTGATAAATTTCTGAACATCCAAAAACATATCAAATGGATTCAGCTGATGTGAAAGGGCTAATTTTAATCCCTTCTTAAGTACTTTCTCCTCATCTATATTAAGGGTCCTCTTACTCAAATTCAAGATTTTTACTTCCGCTACTTTTGTTTTTGTTTCAGTCCCAGCAAGTGGGTTTTTTTTTATATTTTTTTGTTGTCTCAATAATCTACTTTTCACTCCCGCTCTATTACCTCTTACTGTTTTTTATGAGGTTTTAAAACCTATGTCGTCTGGGTGTTCTTGGATCCCAGTTTAAACGTGTTGAGTGGTAAGTGGAAGGATTCCCATTATCCCCATCACTAATTTGATAAAGTGGTGAGAATCTATTTGAAACAGGGAGCCTACCAGGTGTTCTAGCAGAAGGGTCCTGCCATCTATCCTGCCTGGGATTGCTCTCATAAACTGAAGTACGGTTATATCTGTTATCAATATTTCTCCATCTTGTGGGCCATCTATTAGGTACTTTAAAAGACTCTTCATACCTATAATTATGATTATCAACCCTATTAAAGTTCTTCATATGCTTGGAATTATTTTTCCTCCAAGTGGGAGTTTTGTTCGATACCTGGTCAAATTTCTGAATGGTGTTTCCAAAGAATTTATTTTTGTCTCTACAGTCGTTATACCTGTATCTCTCAGATATTTTTTATGTTTCTTATCCCTCATTTCTTTTTTCATTTTCTTCAAAAGTTCCTTTTCGAGAGCTCTAAAATTCTCAAGATCTTTATACGGGTTCACTAAAGTATGTAATACATTAATTTCATCATTTAGTTGTGAGACCAATGTTCTCCTCTCTCTGATGATTAAATCACTCAGATTAAGGGAGCAGACCTTAAGGATAGAATCCCATTCCTTTCTAAAGTTATCATTCTCAGTAGTAAAGGATGGTGGTTTAATAATTGTTAACTCTTTTGGTACAATTTAGTCAGCATGGTATCTTTCTAATGTGACCGATTCCCACCATACCCTATTTTCCTTTAACATTAACACCTCTAATTTCTTAAAAATGGTGTCAAGATCTTTATCACATACATTATTGTTATCATTAGTTCTTAAAAAGTAGATGAAATGGGGTCTTTTCTAGTTTCTCTAAAGGCATACATGTCTGCAGCACAATGTAGCAAAAAACAGATTAAAAAAGACAATAGTGAAATAGATGATGCTACTAACATGCGCAGTAAACAAAGAAATGCAGCTGGTAAACAAATATAAGATGTTCATCCAACATCTAACAGAGATACTGTACGTGCAAAAGGATAGATGTTTAGACCTGCGCTAACCATAGAACCATGTGAACAGATAATTTCACCGATGTGGGAGCAAACAACCAAGGTGAATCATAAACCAATAATAATGGGAATATTTTTTTTTTATTATTGATCAGTTTATTACATGTAACTCTAGAAATATAATTTATGTTTTGGAATGTAGCTGTGGACTGAGATATGTAGGTAAAGACAACGAGAGCACTTAAAGTGCGTCTTGCCGAACATATCTATAATATTAGAAAGGGACTCGAAACACATACTGTGTCAGCCCATTTTAAAAAAGTCCACGATAAAAAGGAATGCTACATTGTTAGTTTTTACGGTATTGAACAAATATTACCGAAAAATAGAACTAGAGATTTGGACCAAAGGCTATCAAAAGCCGAAACGAGATGGATTTATCAGTTAAAAACTTTAATGCCTAAAGATCTTAACAGTGAATTTGAATTAAAGTGATTTTTAACCTAGGGTTTTTATATTTATTTATTCTTCTATTTTTTGTATAGAAATGGGTGATGGCTATTTTTATTATGTGCCGCTTCACCTCTTTCTTAATATCTGCTTTTTTAGTGTTATATTTCTTTTAAATGGACACCAGTTTGGGACTCTGTGGAACGCATATTTTATATGTAAGACGCGCAAGGCTGAGCTCTGACTTCCACATTTGACTAGTTCTGCATTGATAGTGAAAGCGGAACAGGAATTATCATCGGTGGAACGCATGCATGGAACGCAAGTGACGACTTCCATACCACGTGATCGGAGCTCACCGGTGTACCCGATGATAGCTCAATTAAGGGCTTTATAAGGACGGCAAAAGGACACTGGAGCACACATCTGATGAAGGATCCGCAGTGATCCAAAAATGTGTTCATGTGTTACCTTTGAACATTCCTTCAGAACAGCTGCTGAACACTGGTGATCGATGCGGAGGGGCTTTGGTAGATTCCGGACCTACCTATACCCACCACTACTTTGCTGACATCTGTGGATTCTGTGAGATCCTGAGTGTTGCTGTATTCCCTTTTGGATGTTTACATGCTTTTTTAATTATATGTTTGTGAGTGTATTTTATTACATTCCTATGCCTTTTGTGATGACTGTCTGCACTATTACGTTCTTCCTTGTGCTTATCTCTCCATTGCTGAATAAGCTTCCAGGAGGGGAGCACTTATGTTGTTACAGGTGCATTAAGGAAACACCCACTTACACCATTTATGAGGAAAAAGTTTATGCTGAAGTTGGATGACCTCGTATATTTATAAAGCTCAGTATTTTAATTCCCATTATTATTGGACTATGAGTCACCTTGGTTGTTTGCTCCCACATTGGTGAAATTATCTGTTCACATGGTTGTATGGTTAGCGCAGGTCTAAACATCTGTCCTTTTGCACATATCTCTGTTAGATGTTGGATGAACATCTTATATTTGTTTACCAGCTGCATTCCATTGTTTACTGCACATGTTAGTAGCATCATCTTTTTCACTTAAATACCCAGACAGGTAACACATCAGTCATTCTATTCAGACTTGTGACCTGTGTACATGTTTCATCTGCAGCCTGTAAGTACCTGGATCTAATTTGTTCACCTCTTTCACTGTTGTATTATTTAAGTGAACATGTATGTGATTCACACCTTTGTTAGTATATCTATAGGGTCTATTTATTATTATGCAGATTTTCATGAAAACTGCCCCAAATGCCCTTTAATAAATTCAGGTGATACTAAAATAATGTGAAAAATTGTGTTTTTACACCCTTTTCACATTATTTTAGTATCACCTGAATGTATTAAACGGCATTTGGAGCAGTTTTCATGAAAATCTACTCCAAACCCTTTAATTCACTTTTTTTAGTAGGCCGCATTGCATTCCCCTGTTGAATTTCCTAGGGTTAACTAAATTAACCATCTTGTTGCTGTTTGGGTTGTTAGGTAAAAGAATGAATTGAAAATAGATTTATAAAAATAATTATTATTTATTAAAAAGGCCACGCCCGTATACAGGGGAGAGGTAACATCCTCTCAGCCTTGGGTCAAATCCTTTTAACAACCGATACACGTAACAACAATGAGTTTTATATAATACACAGTTACGCCCCATTCATATATCCCTCCCATATGATTACATACATCTGGAATACAGTGTTATGCAATATTGGGACAATTGTCAAGAATACTAAAAAGATACTCGTGATCTTCAGCTCTGTGTCCATATTAGGAATTAAGCTGGACTCTATGGGCTTTTAGGATGTGCGTAGGTGGAATTAATACTTAGCCAACAAAATTGTTTTTCTCGTCTTTCTTAGTCTGTGTATAAAGTTCAAATGAAATACAAATGAATCTGCTAGAAACATCTAGCTAGAACCAAAATGGATTCTGTTATGCTATCATACTATACTAGTGAATATGAGAACCCTTGACATTATAATTATCATATGTGTATACATAATATACGTACTATCCCATAGTACATATATATAACTGTTAGGCCTTCGGCAGGTTGCCTCTGTCACAGTATTCGACAGCTCCACCCTTTGATCAGGGACATTATCCATGTTCCCTGTCATCTCAGGAGAATTTCTGGGAACGTATAGTTCACTAATAATCATTTCATGTAATATTGCTATTCTGCGTCTGGCAGTAGGTTTCCAAATACGGCATAGGCCGCACCTGTAGGCGGTGAACATCAGATGAATGGCTATAATCACATCGGGGTCACCAAAGAATAAACCTCGTCACAGAATACATCAACACATACAATCACATACAATATACTTAAAAAAAACATTTTCCTAATCCTTAAAATTGAATACTAGGATTTAAACATTTATCTTTTCCAGTCCATATCATAAAGCCTTGGTTAAAGTTCTTCTCTTATATCATGGACCTCCTTTATATACTTGGCAATACACGTATCAGGATCCGTAATGTCTTTGGTCAAATAAGCACAGCAGTGAGCTCAAAGTGCTGTTTCCGGAAATCAACAATATCCTCCAATTTGTGGTATTAAAGAATGTAGAACAATATGGTATCGTAATAGTTCATGTCCAATGTCCTGGAATCATCACAAATGTCCACAGTTCTGGAATATCCTATCATAAAGTTCAATCATGTTATCAATAATTTAAATGAAATAAACGTCAACTCCCAGTTGATTAATCATACGACTTCATTAGCCATAGGAGAACTTTATTAGCCACCTTTACCACTTCGAGGTTTTATTGATACTCTGATGGCAGGAACATGTTTCCTGATTACTGAGTCAATTACTCTTTTTAGGAATAGTTCATCCTGCAAGAAAACTTTTCTCAAGTTAATATATGTTTTTGTATAAAATTGCTAAATCAAATAACAAACATCTTTAGAATTAATAGGTAACCAATTATATATCATATCCTAAGGACATGGTGACAACTACCATTCCCCGTTATGTATGATATCTTCTTTTAACCTTTGAATCTACTACTGGTAAAATACATTTATTAAATCATAAACTTTAATGAACATCATATGTAACCATTACTATTTATATACCTAACTCATTATGTCTAGGTTAGTATATTGTAACACTCATTTCACATTCCCTTAAATCAACCTTTTCTATCTACATAAGATATTTTTTTTTCTGTATTATTGACCTATTTTATTTCCACTAACTGAAATACACCCGATATGTGTAGCTACTATTATCACCAGTGGTTCTTTCTTGAGATACTGTTGTATCTATACACATGTACCGTGTTTCACTATTATCACGACTCTATAAAGTTTTGGTAATCACATCAAATGTAACTTGCATAGAGAACTTTGGCCTGCAATTATACAATGCTAGTGTCTATGTATACATATCTAACAATTATAATAATCTTAAATAATGATTAGTAATACAATTTATATAGCTGCAGTACTTAAAATCTTTCCAACAATTAATGGTATTGCTGGACTGGATACTCCTCAGAATAATATCCTAAATTATTTAAATTATCCATGCATTAATCTATACATCTGTCTTCAAGTGGAGTATAATACTCACAACCACGTTTTTCAAAGGGTGTTCATTACACCGGTCATAAATCTCTCTGGATTTCCTGCTTTGAAAAGAAAAGAAGAAGGAAGGGTCTTATTGAAATAATTCCCATCCACAATAATGGATGAGTACTCATACCTACACCACACGTTTGCTCGCTCTCTCTTCAAAGAAAAATAAATAAATTAAGTCCTAATGCAGTTATAAATAACGTCGCTCCCGTATACTTTCAGAAATGTTAAAAGTTCTGTAGGATATTAGCTTATAAGCACATAGTCTATTATCAATGATCATAATCATCTCTATCTTGATTGAAGGGTTCATTCAAATATAACTCTGTGGTAGTAACAGTAGTAAAAGTCTCTGTATCTCCATACAATTGTTTTTAGTGTTAGGTTCCTTTAAGCTCTGGTCTCTGACCTTTTCATTTCATTGCAAGCTCATGGATCTAGGTGTCCTTCTTCTGCAGCCTTTGCAACGGCTGTATCAGTAGTCAGCGGTACTTGCCAAGGACCATCCTATGCGATCTGTAATGGAACCAAAACATAAGCAACTTCTCACCATAACACCGTCTTCACTCTCTTAGTGATTGTCCTGTGCCGGACTGTGTGTTTTCGTGTTGGTTAAATATCTTTCCAAGGTTCTTGCAGCTTTTGATATTCTTGTAACTGTTTAAATATTTGTGTGACACATCTGAATCGTCAAATCATTTTGTAGTTTTGAATCAGTCTCTAGATAATATATCTTTGCTGGATTCCAAAAAGAATAACAAAAAAATGATATAGAAGAGAGACTAAGCAGAGGCTTAGGTGTAATTCTACCACTATTGAACCAACGATTGGACCATGCCATGATTCAAATTCTGCCTTTCCTGTCTCTTTTGTAGATTAATAATGCTTAATTCTTTAAACCTTCCTTGTCACATTATGACTTTTTTTTATTCTCAACATTACACATATTAAACACAAAATATTTTTCAAACTCCTATAAACTCTTTCTATCAGTAAAGAAACTTTACTGTCTTTGAAACAATAGGTCACACCTCTGGCCTTATTATTCATTTCTCAAATAACCCCTTAACACCTGTTACACATACTATAGTTCCTTTTTTGCATTAAACTATGTTGTATTAAAAACAATGTTGTTTTTAATCAACCCAACCATCTGCAGTAAACATGCTATAGCTTTCTTTATCACCATCACGATCCCTCTTATTATCACATAATTTGTTATTTTGGTCCCATGCCAAAACACAATGTACACTTCTCCATTAAACTTCATCCCACTATAGAAAGCTTGTGAATCTATTTCATGTTAGTTACCCTTAGATTTGCATAACTCATGACATTTCCCCTTAATGAAAATTGGCAGCAACACTTTATTATTAATAATACTAATTCACTAATTCACCATCCCATTATCCCCTATGGATGCTCGAGAAATTATTCTCCTGTTACTGTCAGTTTTTTCTTTTTCTTTAAATGCAATGTAAAATGCGATGTAATCATGATGTGTGAAATCATTATAATTGTCTTACTCATCCACATTATATTCCTTATACTCCCCATTTTTGGGGGTGAGGAAGACAAGTATGCAGCTGTATCTAAGTTGTGGTGGATTCTGTGAATCGGGCATCAGCAGGAAACACTCTGAGCTGGGCATCACTGTGCCACCAGATGAAACCCTACCAGGATAGGTTCTTGGACGGGGGCATCGGGTGACGAGGATCAGTGAAGCAAGTAAAAGGACTGATACGCTGAATGAATAAACCATCTGCGGTGGTGCCTAGGCTATTTTCAGCCTCGGACCCATGTTGCTTCTTTAAGCTAGCCCACCACAATCCCATTATATGGTGAGAGATTTACATCTATTGCACGGTCACTTTAACTGGTCCAGATTCACCCATGCACTTTATGTATGTAGTATGTCAGTGAGTTTATGTGTCATAATAAACACATTTTTCATGGAGCAAATCATTTGTTACAATTTCCCTGTTGGTTCATATATCCCCTATTGAATGAAGGGATACATCTTTAAATCTGAGCGCCAGTGCAAGCTATACTATTGCTATTTTATATCTAAGTTGTATACTGTCAGAGGTAAATGTACACATCATATGCAATCTACTGCTTAACCTCAGTATTAAACAGTTTTTTTTTCTTTTGTTCTTGCTTATACATAAGTTGATAGTTTGGCTCTGACTGTGTATCCATTAATGTCTTATTCATGATAAAGTGTAATATTGTATTACCTTCTATAATTTCTTTGGTTATGAACTTGAATGTATGCATATAGCATTTACAAAAAAAAAATTACTGTATCTAGAGATTTATCATCTGGTCATACATATATATCTATCAATAAATGTATACCAAGGCTCCACCCTCTGAGGGTTTTAACTATCTTTGACCTAGCGCCAAATAATGACCTAGGTAGTTAACTATGTCAGCACACCGTTGACTTTTGTCTTGCGACACCTTGTGTCCTGTTCTGCAAGAAAACACAACTGTTTAGTATCTGACACCAATACTTCAAATAATTTGTAACACAAAGGTATATCATCCACATACTGGGTACATTTCTTTACTTATCTCAACATATCATTCAGACTGGCCAGTCCACACAAAATTTACGTCTCTCATGCACACTCATTATTTGCTTCCAAGCAAACTTTCCTTGGACTGCATCCATTCTATGGAATGCCTTGCCACATATACGGATTCACTGAAAACTCACTTACTTAACAACGCTCCTATTTTCTGTATAACCTTTTTTTTTTTTTTTTTTATACAATCATATCCCCACACTTTCTGGCTACGGAACCTGGTTCATCACTGCATATTGTGCAGTCCGCTAAGAACTTTTGCAATGTATATCTATATTATCACTGCCTATCCTTTGTTATGGATTTTAGCAAGCATATATTTTTTTTTTTTCATTCATGGAGTAAAAAGCATGTATGTATGAATCCGTGTCTGAGGGGCATGTATCATCGTGTAAACACAGGGTAAGTGATATATATGTATGCTATGTATCCAACTGAATCTGTCCCTACTTTAAACTTCCTGGAATCTTTAGAAATACCTCATCCGTGATGTAGTATATTTTACACTGTAACTTTTACATTAGGTTTCTTCCAAATAACTTTGAAGAATTGTCTAAAAGTATGTTAATACTGGAATCGTAGTGATTAATTGCTTGTCGCAATCTTTGATTTACAGCATTTTACTATACAGAATGATACCTTTATCTTTCCCTATGATTTTAGCTGCTGCTTCTGCTGCTTTGAAAACTCTTTCCCCCGTATAGCCCACCAGAGATAGGGCGTTGTCTTCTTGACTGTCTGCCAGATGCAGATCTGTTAGCTATAACGCTGTTAGCGCTGACATCTCTAGCCCATATCTGTTGCTGGGATTTTTTTGTTCTTATATTAAACTAGAGTAGATCATTTGCAGTAAAACATATTTAGAGTATTGCTTATGCCAGAGGTTCCCAAACTGTGTGCCGTAGCTCCCTGGGGTGCCTCGGACACTTGCAGGGGTTCCCTGGGTTGGTGGTCTAGGACCAATTCAAATTATCCAGTGCTGGTGGCTGCCAGTCATAAAATATGTGGCCAAACAGAAGCAAATCTTGTCCCTCACCACACAACTGACCCTAAGGATGACATATAAACGCCATCTACTTAATGTAATATTTATTTTTACATTTCTCAATAATACATTTTTTTTTCCTAGGTGTGCCGTGAAAAAAAAAATTCTGATATTCTAGGGCGACATGATTAAAAAAATTTGGAAACCACTGACTTATGCTTATTATGATCCATCTCATTAGATGGAGAAAGAAAAAAAATCAAAGCTCACTGAACACTTTTTTTTTCTTTTCTACGTCATAGCTTACACTGCTGCTGGAAGAGGGAGGGCACGTTTCTGGGCTTTTACAGCCCCCTAGCTCTCCATGCTACACAGCGTTGGAAACTGAAGGCTTATTTTACAGAAAAAAAAACCTTTTTTTTTTCTTTATATTTCAATACAATCTCACACGGCATCCAGCCATTAATTTGCTGGCAGACCTTCTCACAATATATTGCATTAAAGAATATTTACGTATTAAACAATACCATATGGAAACTTCACTTCATAGTTAGATAGGAACATTAGATAAACACATATTTTTAACTACAGATCTGCCAAAAGCCATTTGAACACGGACATCAACTCTTGTTTCCTCAGTTCACAAATATATATATATATATATATATATATATATAAACCTTATTTCAAAACTTGTAACCATGCCAATCACAGACAGAAGGTTTCTATTAGACCCAGATCTGAGAATATACTTAACTGCCCATTATGTCCCACACACAAGACACCATAAAACACAAAAATTTAATGCAGTTTCGCCAGCGCAACGGGAGTATTCTTTTGGTACCATGGTTCTTATTTCAATCCTGATGTACAGTATTTCATTTTCTTATCATGCTGTACTGAATCTGTGCCTAGTTTCATAAGTTGGGCTCCCATACTTTAAATAAAAAAATCAGTTTGCAAACTTCAATATCTTGCAGATTTCAACAGCTTTTGCCGATTTCAAAATACGCTTAGTATTGGTTGATCAGGCCAATATTATACAGCATAATTGAAATGCAAAACATAGACTGTACCCTTTGTCACAGTACTATACAAAATTGGTGCTTCTATGGAATATTTCTTCCATACATGATATGCACATTTATGGTTAATCCTCCCTGCCCTTCCCATACGCTGGAAAAATTTGCAATCCCTGCAATTTTTCACACACGCGACACGTCTGTCAACTGGGAAACTGCAGTAGACCCTCTTATCACAAACTACAATCACAAAGCAACATGCCATGTTAAAGTTGCTAGTCTCTTCGTGCACTACAATGTTAGCAAACAGGCTTAGGTTATGGTTAGCACAACACCTCTTTAGAGTTGCTCAGTATTGCAATATATTATTACACTCAATTACATATAATCCCTATAACTTCGGGTTGTTCACTCTATTTATTTCATGTACCCTTCTTACACACGTGTAGCTGACTAACAAGGGGAGGTGGTCTATGTGCTTTTTACTTTATTTGGCTCTAATCTTATCTTTCACTTACAGCGTTAACGAGGGCACGTGATACTGTAAATGCAGACTGGAACACATTCAGACCTCGTGAAGATGGTCCAAAGCACTTATTCACGCAATCATTCATAGAGTGAAAAACCCCGGTCACTGTTTCTTTGCTCAAATCTTTGAATTAATTTTGGTATTCTTATTTACATGCAACAGCATCTGTCAATCATCATTCCCGAGTTACTTGGTCCTTCAACCGATTTGAACACACCTTTGGTATTCATTTTACAAACAAGCAACAACAATTAGGTCCCTGAGTTATTTTCCTAGTTTAGTCAATCTCTCCACTCCTAATTCTCATATTATAAAAAATACAATCACACAGACAGCTGGCAGGTATAGAAACAGCATGTACTGGAATATAGCACATACCATGGTATTCTATACTTACCAGTGCTGTAATGACTTGGGACATTCCTTCCATCCTCGGCTGCTGGCTGGCTGGCACACCCCTTTGAGAATTTGATGAAGAGATCGAGATCTATAGTACCAAGGACCGAGCCCCCATCTGTTGAATTTCCTAGGGTTAACTAAATTAACCATCTTGTTGCTGTTTGGGTTGTTAGGTAAAAGAATTAATTGAAAATAGATTTATAAAAATAATTATTATTTATTAAAAAGGCCACGCCCGTATACAGGGGAGAGGTAACATCCTCTCAGCCTTGGGTCAAATCCTTTTAACAACCGATACACGTAACAACAATGAGTTTTATATAATACACAGTTACGCCCCATTCATATATCCCTCCCATATGATTTCATACATCTGGAATACAGTGTTATGCAATATTGGGACAATTGTCAAGAATACTAAAAAGATACTCGTGATCTTCAGCTCTGTGTCCATATTAGGAATTAAGCTGGACTCTATGGGCTTTTAGGATGTGCGTAGGTGGAATTAATACTTAGCCAACAAAATTGTTTTTCTCGTCTTTCTTAGTCTGTGTATAAAGTTCAAATGAAATACAAATTAATCTGCTAGAAACATCTATCTAGAACCAAAATGGATTCTGTTATGCTATCATACTATACTAGTGAATATGAGAACCCTTGACATTATAATTATCATATGTGTATACATAATATACGTACTATCCCATAGTACATATATATAACTGTTAGGCCTTCGGCAGGTTGCCTCTGTCACAGTATTCGACACCCCATACTGGGAAATGTGATGTGGCCAAATTTACTAAAAAAATAATAATGTGAAAAATAACGCAGTGTGCCCTGTGATAATCTCACCAGCTCAGGCTGGCGAGATCACAGGGCAGCACTGCGATAATGAGGCATTTGCCCATCTTACTCAGCCCCTGGCACAGAGAGCAGAGTCGGGACCCGGCAGAGTGATTAGCTATGTGTGTCTGATGAACACACAAGCAGATCACAGTGTAAAAAGTAAAAAAATAAAATAAAAAAAACCCAAAAACCATACTCACCTGTTCAGGGAGCCGGTGTCCGCTGCTCCAGTGAGCGCTGCCGGGCCCCCAATGTGCTTCAATGTGACCCCGGTGCAGTAAAGTGATGCTGCAAAGTGGCAGCGCACTTTACAGCACAGGGGGTCACATCAGCACATGGGATCCGGCACTAGGCAGCCCAGCAGAAGCAGCGTGGACCAGCTCCCTGGACTGGTCAGGTTATTGATCTTCTGGTGGGGGTCTGTGGTGCGCGGTGGGTATTCACGACAAGGGGGGGTCGACTGGGCTGTGGCGGTAGTGGCGATGTTGGCTTGGGTGGTGCATGTGCTGCAGGACATTGGGGTATTTTTTCCGAAAAATACCCCGATGATGCTGCGGAGTGTCATCACAGGGACAGAGCTTGACCACAAACTCTGTCCCTGCACGCAATAATTGATACATCCCTGCGATGTAATCAATTATCGCAGTGTGAGTTTGGGCAATTTTATCTGTCATCTGCATTCTGGATGTGGATGGTGATAAATAGGCCCCTTTGTCTATTATATTGGAGTAAAAAAGGAAAACACTTTACTAAGCTTTAAATATTTAATACTGACATGTTGTTTGATTGTTTGTATATTGCCAATGGAAAATCTGATGCACTTATCTCCATAATGAATATATATCATTTATAAAACCTCTAGGATTAAATATGGGGCTTTTTTTGGTTTAGGGTTCTGTATTACTGTAATCCTATCAATAGTGTATCAGTGTGAATTTAATACAGTTTACAAATGAACTATTTCTGTCAACAGATTGGAAGTTTCATATCTGTATAGGTATGTAACTATAATTTATGGTAAATCCCACGGGTTAAAACACCTAATATACTGACCCGTTATTTAATATTACAATTTCTTTATCTTTAGGGCAATTCTTTGGGGATGCTATCTTCTATTTTCATCTTAACAAAAAAAAATTCATACGAAGCAAATGTGCCACAATTTTTTATGGTATGCCTATTCACCTTTTCTTTGATATTTGACATGTTGTCACATTGATTGATTTATAAGTAGGACCTATCCATTATAGATGAATGGTCTTTAAAGATTGATTCAAGTAGTCACCCTGACCATATAATAAACCTGATATTCAATCGGTATGTGATCATTTAAAAACTACTCAAAAATATAAACTTTGAGTATTAATGGTAGTAATTTGATGTTCCTTCCTTTCCCCCACTTTCCCCCCTTTTTTAAAATGAAGGTGTATACCCCTGATTAAGTCCTTTGTAAACTAAATGTGTAGGGTTCACCAATCTATACCTGTCATGTTCTGATATATGTGAATTCCACCCAGAGCTCACACATTTAGCTAAAGGTGATGGTGGAATATGTTCCAACTGTTTGTATACAGACATGTATTTGGATTTATTGGTTTTATGATGTGTATGTCATTTTAACATTTTAAGAAGTAAAAGAAAATCTTGTACTATATATGTCTGATTTTTTTTGTTTTGGGTGATTTTTGGTGAGGGGATTTATATTTTTAGGGAACTTCAGGTTTGACCACCTGAACTCGAATTAACCTTGACACTCTGAACATTGGTTGATCCACTGAAGGAACTGCTTTTGAACTGAATTTACTGTTACATACATATTATTGCACCAAGATATTGTTTGTGTTTGTGTATATATATATATATATATATACACAGTATAAATACAGTATATATATATTATATATATATATATATATACAGTATATATATACAGTATAAATATTATATATATATATATATACAGTATATATACAGTATATATATATATATATATATATAGCATATAGGACCGGCACTCTCCTCTCATAGAAACTTTGCTCCGGTGCCCTCTGACAATGATCAATAATCCAAATACCTTATACAAGCAGCGGCACTCAGAGACTTTTAGAAGTGAAACAAATATGAAGATTTAATCCATGTTACAGTGTGTCCAGGCCAACGTTTCGGGGCACACCCGCCCCTTTGTCAAGGTGAACAAAGGTTCACCTTGACAAAGGGGCGGGTGTGCCCCGAAACGTTGGCCTGGACACACTGTAACATGGATTAAATCTTCATATTTGTTTCACTTCTAAAAGTCTCTGAGTGCCGCTGCTTGTATAAGGTATTTGGATTATATATATATATATATATATATAAAATTGAAGGTGTGAGCGCAAACCGGGTTTAAATGAAGAATGTCTGTGGAACTACAAGTCCAAGTCCAGATTGTTAGATCCAAATTAAAACAGGTAAAGTCTTCAGACAATCTGGCTGCACACTGCCATTTAGATCAGCTGTCATCCACCCCGTTCTCCCGTCTCCCAACGGGGAAATATTTTGTCTAGAGAAGATAGAATAATGGGGGGCGCCAATAGTGCATTAAAAGATTACAATTTATTGACACATCATGAAACACAAGTTTAAAAATGTGAGCGTACCAAAGATGGCGGTATAATCACCGCTAATAAATTTGTTTTAAAATCAAAGATACAAGATGGATTCACCACTGCATGTTGCCTTGTTCAGCAACCATCCATAAGCCACGCCCCTACCGGTTTCGTCACCAGGACTTCATCAGAGGGCTTGGCTTAACATTTCCCTTAGAGCTTTTAAATCCTGAAAGCCTGTTTGCATTCTCCAATCAGTGTTATACATTAACAGGTTCAAGTAATCATTCATTAGTGAGAGAGATGTATCAACAACACATACATTTGCACAGAAAAAGACTGTCTAATACAAATGAATATCATGCAGTCATATTTTATCCTTAAATTACACTGATAAAACATTTGTAATAAATGAACAGTTACAAGCAGCAAAGTACACCGTTTGTTAAACCATAAAAGGAGTGAGTTCATAACCTTCCTTTAATCTGAAAATAAAGTATTCAAAGTAATGATCCAGAAGGTTTCTCGTCTGTTAAGTCTATTTATTCTATCCCCACCACGTTTATCCACAGGTATATGTTCCAAACCTAAGAATTTTAATGAAGATGGATCACTATTATGGCAATGTTTAAAGTGCTGGGGGACACTATGATTATCTATATTATTTTTCATATTTCTTAGATGTTCTAATAGCCACAGTTTTAAAACTCTTTTAGTTTTTCCTATATACCTCTTTGCGCAACCACATTCAAGCATGTATATACAGTGGCATTATACTGATCCATCTTCGTTAAAATTCTTAGGTTTGGAACATATACCTGCGGGAGACTGGACCCGTTTATTTGAATTAAGTCCTGGAGTGCCGCTTCATTGTGCTCATATATATATATATATATATATATATATATATATATATATATAGACAGAGGTGGTGATCCAGCACAGCCATTTAAAATGTTTACAACCTGGGTGCCGTCACAGGAAACGGACAAGTAGCAAGTTGGTGGTGCAGCACTCCAAGGAATTTGAAACTGACACTCTCTTGATAACAAAAAAAAAAAAAAAATTATATATATATATATATATATATATATATATACACATATTATGTAAAAAAAACCACTCCACAATCTATATGGGTGCCAGCTTTTCCACAAGTATACAGGGGTGGTAAGTTTCTGAAAATAATTTTTGGTTAGAAAAAGAGGGGCATTCTAAGCAATCAAAGGTGTTAATATAATAAAAATATCAATACCCAATGTATATAAAAATATATATAAAAATTTATAATATTAACAGGAGCATTAAAAATATGAAAAGTGGGGACTTCCGGTTCCGGGTGCATGGAGTGAGGATCGTGCTCGCTCAGCTCCGCTCCTAGCCTGGCTCACCAAAACCCTTATCACGGCTTTACAGCCTCCACGAGCCAGTCCTGGTTCACGGCGCTACCCCCCTGACCACCAGCATGGACAAGTTTGTGTCCTCCTCGCAGCCGCAGCGGTCGTCTCAGCAGACGCTGCGGCAAGTGAAACGAGGCGCCGATTCCAACATGGCGCCGGACCACGAGGCGCACACTGTCTCCCCGGCCAGCAAGAAGTCTGCAGCGGAACTGGGATCAGATGCAGCACCACATCCCTCTAAGGCATCAGACGCTCCACTCACCTATAAAGATCTGGTGGACTCAATTACATCCTCGGTGGGCCCTCTTCTTACAAAAGCGGTGAGTGACATTACAGCCCAGGTGCAGCAGCTGACCGCGAGGGTGACGGGCAATGAAAACAGAATAGCCGCCATAGCCCATAACTTAGCTGATTTGCAATGCGAGGTTAAGCGTCTGGAAAAAGATAATTATGCTCTCATTAATCGTATGGAGGATATCGAAAATCGTTCACGATGGAACAATGTGCGCTTGGTCGGGCTACCCGAAACCCTTAAAAGCCCTGAACTTGAAACTTTTGTTAAAACCACACTGCCACAACTCCGGGGCATACAGCAAGCTTGTAGAGACATGGTTATTGAAAGGGTACACCGGGTAGGCCCCCCTCCACGTCCACATGACACTCGTCCACGAGTAACACTATTTAAATGCTTAAGCTACACCCATAAGCTTGAAATCTGGAAAGCCTCCAGGAAAATTCCTGTCATTAACTGGGAAGGGAAGAAGTTGCGTATCTTTCAAGACTTTTCAGCAGAACTATCAAAAGCGAGAAAAGCCTTCTCTCCCATATGCTCACAGCTCTGCCCTGATTTATCCAGCAAAACTCCGAATATTCTATAAAGATAGACACTATGACTTTCTTACTCCAGCTGACGCTGATGATTTTTTGCAAGACACTAACCAGGAACATACGTCTGATATAACTGATATACCCCCGCAGCAAGATGCACGCTGAGGACATTGTGTTTCTCTTTTCTGTTCTCTGCATACTTTACCACTGTTACCTCATTAGGTCCGGAGATCGAGACTATGTGGACTGGTTAATACACATATCCACGCCGTGGTGACCCGGGCCGGGTCGGAGCTTGCTCCGGGTATTAAGTTAGGAGTTTCTCCAAACTACCGTTACTGTCTTAATTCTTTTTGTTTGTATATCCAGAAGTCTAGTACTGAGACACGTGCTATGTTTACTGCGCGAGGCGCACTTTCTCAGTTGGTTCTTTATTTACACAATCTCATGTCTTCTCTATCCCTGTGTTCCCCTCCCCCATGTGTCTTTCCCTCCCTGTACCCCATTCATTTGAATCTTTTAGTATAACGTATGTGTTTCACTATCCACTTGTCAGGTATAACCTAGCTTTGATACCACCTCATCTTTCTTCGCTATGTCCACTCTACGCATAGGCTCTTTGAATGTAGGGGGTTTTAACTCCCCTGCGAAGCGAAGAAAGATTTTGGTTTACCTTAATGCAATGAAAATAAGTGTAATTTTTTTACAGGAGGCGCATCTAATCCCTTCGGAGATGGTGAAACTGCAGATGTTAGGGTGGAAACTAATAGACTTCTCATCGTACAACTCAAAAGCTAGGGGTGTTGCTCTTCTTATAAAAAGAAATATCTCATATACACATATTGCTTCTCAAAATGATTCGGAAGGTAGATACACGATTACAAGATTATCACTTAATTCCAAGGTATACACCTTTTGCAATGTATATGCTTCTCCTATCTACTCCAAAGAGTTTCTCTGTATTCTGATTGCAAAACTGACCCCATTTATGGATGAACTTATGGTGGTATGTGGTGACTTTAACTTAATCTCAGACATCTCTCTAGATAAAACATCACCACCTAAACCGCAGATTGCTCAAAAAAAATTACCTAGGCTTGGTATACCACAACTAGCCGCTCAACTTTCCCTAATAGATGCTTGGAGATCCACTAATCCCACATCTAGAGAATATACGTGCCTTTCAGCAGCACACCAAACGTTCTCACGAATTGACTATATTTTAATTTCGCAATCCTTGTTCACAAAAATGTCCTCAGCTGTAATTGAACCTATATCTATTTCAGACCATGCCCTTCTTAGATTAGACATCACAATATCAGACGGACAATCCTCTCACTTCTCCTGGCGCTTTCCAACCCACCTTCTCGCTTCTAAAGAATTTAAAACAATGTTAGTGGACAGCTGGAGAGATTTTGCAGCGAACAATAAAGACTATGCAATAACTAATCCCCCACTTTATTGGCAGACGGCTAAAACAGTTCTTAGAGGTAATATAGTGTCCTATGTATCTAGGTTGAACAAGGCATATGCATCTACCTATTTAACCCTACAATCCTCCCTTACCAACACCTATTCAACATTCCAACGAGTCCCTTCTCTAACGAACAAACATAATTACGTGCAGGCAAAAACTCACTTTGATGAATTTCTTCACAAAAGAGGAAATAAATATCTCTATAGAGTTAATTACCGATATCATCGTTTTGGGAATAAGACAGGTAGCCTCCTTACTAATATTTTAAACGGCTCTAGGTCATCAGCAGCGGTGCACCCTCTCAGGAGAGGGGATGGAAGCCTTACCACTTCAAATAAACAAATAGTTGAGGAAATGTCCCTTTTTTATACCGACCTCTATTCTGCCCCTGCCTCCCCCCCATCTCCCACATCTGTACCTCTTGAAAATCAGGATTTCCCATGGTCCACCATACCTTTCCCCACCATCTCTGAGGAGATGAGTGCAGCATTAATTACACCGGTTACCCCCAAAGAGGTCTCACAAATAATATCATCCCTTAAGGCCACCAAAGCCCCTGGGCCAGATGGATTCGGAGGCAGCTTCTATAAGGCACTTCACTCAGAAATCTTGCCCACACTAGTAGACTCATTTAATCATATCCTAACATCCGAAACAATCCCATTGTATTTTAACAATGCTTATATCAAAATATTACCTAAACCTGGACGGGATCTATCTCTACCAGGTTCATATAGGCCAATTTCACTACTTAATTCTGACTACAAAATATTAACCAAACTCTTAGCCAATAGACTAAAAACTGTTCTCCCATCCATTATACATCTAGACCAGACTGGATTTATCCAGGGTCGACACTCGGTTCTTAATGTTCGGAAGGTGATAGCAGCGATTCAAAAATTACAACATACCACTGGAGACTCCCCCCTGGCGTGGTGATATCTTTGGACGCGGAGAAAGCCTTTGACCTGGTACAATGGCCCCATTTATTTGACTCCTTAACTAGATTTGGCTTTCCCCCTGTATTTGTCACTTATATCAAAATGTTATATAACAACTCAACCTCCCAAATCCTATGTAATGGTCATATTTCTACTTGCTTCCCCATTAACAAAGGTACCAGGCAGGGCTGCCCTCTCTCCCCTCTATTATTTGCCATTGCCATTGAACCCCTTGCCATAGCACTTCGCTACTCTCCTAAATTTAAAGGTATACGAATCTCCTCTCAGGAAATCAAGATTTCACTTTTCGCAGACGATATGCTGCTGTATGTCTCAGACCCCCTGCGCTCCCTTCCGCACATTCTGGATGTGATTTTGGATTTTGGAAAAATTTCTGGATACAAAATAAATGTGGACAAATCTGAAATTTTACCTATTGGCAATTACTCTTTAGATCTTCAGTCTTCTGTTGTATTCTCGAAATTTCGGATTTCACCTTGTATCAAATACTTGGGTATTCATATCCCCAATAAGCTAGACAAAATATACAGTCTAAATTTCACCCCCTTAATTTGTAGGGTTACATCCCTTCTGCATACCTGGACATCCCTACCTCTTTCCCTATTGGGCAGAACTGCTGCAGTCAAATCAATAATTTTCCCAAAACTGTTTTATGCTATTCAAATGCTGCCAATTGCCTTGTCCAACAAAGATATACTACTAATAAAATCAGCTATATCCTCCTTCCTATGGAAGGGGAAAAGGCCCCGCCTGGCCTATAATAAATTGACTCCACCAAAACTCAATGGAGGTCTGGGTATACCTGATTTTAAAGCTTACACTTTAGCTGTATTTTTTAGATATGCCAGTGATTGGCTACTATCACAATCTACTTACACTGACAACTCATTGGATCTGGCTGTCTTCCACCCCTTCTCTCCGGCAGCCCTGCTTCATCTTAAAGCGTCCGACATACCTAAAGATGTATACACAAATATTTTGTTTAAAGACACACACTTCTGCTGGATCAGCATACATAAAAAATTTGGAGAGAACTTTAAATATACTCCCTATCTTACCATCTGGGGCAACCCGGGTTTTTCCCCTTCAATTTATAACCCCACGTATCAGGAGTGGAAAAATAAGGGCATTCTTCTTGTGAACAAGGTTTTCGACCCAGGGGGCACTAAGCCCTTCCCATCATTTCATGATTTACAACAGTCATTCACAATTCCTAACAGGCATTTTTATTTCTACTTACAACTCAGGCATTATATACAGTCTCTCCCCCTACCTACCACACCCCCAGAAGCCATGAATATAATTCGTAAGACTTTACAAGCTAATGGGAATAGAGCATATAAGATTAAACATTTATATGTCCCCCTAACAGATGGGAGACTCTCGACTACTCAATACTCCGACATTGTCCTATCAACTTGGAGAGCAGATATCACACCATGGATGTTTGAATCGGATCAAATCCTTGACACATACACTAAATCATACAAAATCCTCAGATCCGCTTATTTGCAAGAAGTACATTTTCGTTTCTTACACAGAGTGTATATATCTCCTGCACAACGTAAATATATGTCATCCACTGAATCAGGATGCTGTATTAAATGCGGGATGGAAAATGCTAAGTTTCTCCACTGTTTCTGGGGTTGTTCAAAAATATACAGGTTCTGGAATAAAACCCTTCAATACTTACAGCCTGTGGTCGGTAGGCGGTTGCTGGCGGATCCAATGGCTTGCCTACTATTTAATTTCAAAACCTGGAACTTGGGCAGAGACTCTGGAAAAATCATACCTTTCCTTGTGATAGTGTTAACCCTAGCTAAGAAGCTTATATTAATTCACTGGGTGAAAAAAACAGCCCCCACCATTCAAGAACTCAAAAATAGAATATTGCAAATACTTTATTTTGATATTAGATCCATCCTTCTAAATGATGACATTTCGCAGTCATACTTCCATAAAAAATGGGATTTATTTATATCTTCCCTGGACACACAGTCTCGAAGCTTAATTACCCAATATCTCGGTTCTCAACATACGTACAGAGCGGTGGGCATGCTTTTGATCCCGCCGGCAACCATTTTATAATTATATTGATCCATGATCTACATGTTTTACTGTTCAGGGAAAATGCATTATCCATTGGTGTCCTGCACCTTGGAATATACATGCTTCATATTAAGCCTTTACCTAAACAACAATGGGTTAACTGGCTATGACTAGCTCAATGTACAATTTAGGATGAAGATAACACTATACGACTCATTCCAATCGGGTATAATAATCCCTCCCCCCCCATTGTGTCTGTCCTGTTTGTGTATTTTTCCACTCTTTTCTATACTTCGATATGTTTCATTGTATTTGTTTGTAAAATTTTGTGACACAAAGGATACGTGTAGTATCTTTGAAATGTATATCGGATAAATCTTTGAAAACCCAATAAAACGTTATTTGAAAAAAAAAAAAAATATGAAAAGTGGATAAAAATACTCACATCTGACATAAATTTTTAAGAACACAGATAAAAATAGTCAAAAACATATAAATAAAAATGAACCCCCTGAGGAAGTCTGTTGAGATAAAACACATTGGGATAACCCTAGATGGCCTCTATTTAAGATAAGATATACATATATCTTCAATTTTTAAATACGTTTTTATTAATATGTTTTTGCCTATTTTTATCAGTGTTCTGAAAAATATTTGTCAGATGTGAGTATTTTAATCCATGTTTTCATATTTTTAATGCTCCTGTTGTTATAATAAATTGTATACAGGATTTATTTTTATATACATTGGGTATTGCTCTTCTTCTTATATTTAATATAAACACCACTGGTTGCTTAGAATACCCCTCTTTTTTCTATATATATATATATATATATATATATATATATATACACACACACACCATTGTTTACTGCAGTGCAGGCTAAACTGTACAGGTCGAAGCCTTTCTATCCCATAATGCACATTAGCAGGGTTCCTGGGACAGAGCCAGTTAGCTCTGCAGCATCATTGGGTGGGTGCTTCTCAATGATCTATTGAAATAACAGCAGTCACACATGGATGATGCTGTAAATCACACAGGTGCTGCTGTACATGTTTGTGCCCCTTCAAGGATTGGAGCCTGGAGGCAGGTGTGTCCATTGCCCCTGGGATTTACACCCCTTGGTCTTTCACATTTAGTTTTCTACAAATTTTGTGAGTTCCCAAAAATGTACACTCTCTATTCTTATTCCATGTGTAATATCCTTTTTTTTGTAATTTTAATATATTGTGTTTACAATTTAAGCTATATTTTGATATCTTCCCATATTATTGTTATGTTGTCTGTGTGACAAGCCCATAATGTTAGGTTTGGGAAAACTTTTGTATTGGTCCAACTTTTCTCTACTATTGTGAAAAAACACACTTGCATATAATGACACATATGTTGTACCCATTGCTGTACCTTTATTTTGTACTTACAACAAATATAATTGTCTTAGAAAAATAAGGTGATTCATTTTATCATAAAGTCTATTTGTGATTGTTCCATTCATGAGGTCTCTTCAAGATTGTTCATTAAATTAACACAACCTTATATATGGTACATACAGGTATAAATACATTTCATATTATATGCTGTCAAAAGGTAATCTTCCGTTCATTCACAGTCTTCTAATTATTTCCAAACATCTGTCATGTATGAAAGGTCAAAGGGAATAAAAAATTTTTATTAAAACAACACAATGTTGATTATTAACACATAAAAACTTTCATATTTCAATAAGTTTAATATAATTGAGTCATAACATTTACAGGTTAAACAGGGCTAATTGTACAAACTCTGGAACATTAAGACGTTCTTTTAAATTTTACAATAGGGGTAATAAAAGCTGCATGGGCAACAGTGTAACAGTTACTGGCTTCCTTGCCAGGCATAGGACCTTAGGGTCTTTCAGTCCAATGTGCACGCTGTGGTGATTAGTGATGAAATCCAAAGGTATTCAACCATAGTGTGCGGATAAATTCTTACCTGTGAATTATGAGTGTTCCCGAGATATATGTAGTAGCTTTTGTTGGCATTACCCTCCACACCAAAGCCCCAATGTCCAAGGGTTAGTACATATGAAAAATGTGGGCAAAGTCAGTTGGCCGAATTTTCCTTTATGAACATCCAACCCATTATCTGACTTTAGAAACCACTAGCCAGGCTACAAATAACACTTCTGGACATGCTTTCTGGAAAGGAGTTTTGATGAAAATAGTTAACTGTTCTTGCATATGCCCTGGATGGGATCACAAGGGTATACAAACATGTATTTACTAAGCACCAGTGCAATAATAACTGCCAGGGCCATATCGAAGAAGATTTGAGGCCCTCACCTATCTCTCTGCACCAGTGCTTTCATGTAATAACCAATGCTGACTACCCCAGGGATGCCAATCTCACAGATAGTACATGTCTGGGGTGTAACAACTATATTTAATTACATGTTCTTATCAGTACACATTGTGGGAATAATGTTTGATTTTTTAGACATTATTATTATTATTATTATTACCACTTATTTATATAGCGCACACATATTTTGCAGCGCTTTACAGAGACTATTTGCCCATTCACATTGGTCCCTGCCCCAGTGGAGCTTACAATCTATATTCCCTACCACATGTACACGAGCACACATTCATACTAGGGTTAATTTGTGTTGTGATCCAATTGACCTTTCAGTATATTTTTGGATTGTGGGAGGAAACTGGAGTACCCGGAGGAATTTCACGCAAGTACATGGAGAATACACAAACTCTGCACAGGTTGAGCCATGGTGGGAATCAAACCCATGACCTCAGTGCTGTGAGGCAGTAATGCTAATCATTACACCATCCATACTGCCCCAATTTCCTATTGCCCAATTTCTTAAACATTTTCACTGATCCTGGTCTGAAGTATTATTTAAGCAATTGACATTTGGGTTGATAGAAGTTGCCGTATGTCACTGAAACATAAAGTGCATAGTAAAATACCATTGAGAAATGTGTTTTTATAGTCAGCAGCCATGTTGTTCTTTAGTCATCATTTTGCTGCTAGCTTAAGCTTATTCATTAGCATAGATTTATTAGTAACCAAGCAGCTTTAGCAAGAAACTGTAAAAGGAACTATTTAGCAAGAAACTGTAAGAGATATTCATCCAGGCAATGTGCTATAAATATGGAACCATTACAAGAAAATTATATAATCTTGAAAACACAGAGTTGTCCTGTGTTTATTCTCTACAGCTGGTAGCACAGTAAGTGTGAGCCTTGATCATGGTAAGGAGGTGGATGTAATCTTTTTAGACATTGACAAAGCTTTCAACACAGTACCAGAAATGCAACTTATCTATAAGCTATAAGAAATAGGGCTAGGTAGCACAATGTGCACTTGGATCAGAAATTGGTTAGATTATAGGGAGCAGCACATTGTGGTTAATGGATGATTTTCAAATTGGACTAAAGTGTTAAGTGGTGTGCCACAAGGGTCTGTACTAGGACCACTATTGTTCAACATTTTTATTAACGACCTAACAGTAGGTCTAAAGAGCATGGTATCAATTTTTGCAGATGATACCAAATTGTGTAAGGTTATAAATACGGAGGGGGATGCTGAGTCTCTTCAGACTGACTTAGTTAAACTAAAAGCATGGGCAGCCAAATGGAGATGTGCTTCAATGCAGACAAGTGTAAGGTATTGCACTGTGGTAGCAAGAACAAAAATAACACAAACATAATAAATGGGGTAATACTAGGGGATTCTGTACTGGAAAAGGACTTAGGTGTTCACATAGATAGTAAACTAAGCAACAGTACCCAAAGTAGGATTGCAGCAAAGAAGGCTAAAAAAATATCACCATGCATAAAATGGGGAATTGATGCAAGGGACGAAAGTGTTATACAGGTTGAGTATACCTTATCCAAAATGCTTGGGACCAGAGGTATTTTGGATATCAGATTTTTCCGTATTTTGGAATAATTGCATACCATAATGAGATCTTATGATGATGGGACCTAAATCTAAGCACATAATGCATTTATGTTACATATACACCCTAAACACACAGCCTGAAGGTAATTTTAGCCAATATTTTTTATAACTTTGTGCATTAAACAAAGTGTGTCTACATTCACACATTTCATTTATGTTTCATATACACCTTATATACACAGCCTGAAGGTCATTTAAAACAATATTATTAATAACTTTGTGTATTAAACAAAGTTTGTGTACATTGAGCCATCAAAAAACAAAGGTTTCACTATCTCACTCTCACTCAAAAAAGTCTGTATTTCGGAATATTCCGTATTTCGGAATATTTGGATATGGGATACTCAACCTGTACTCACATTATATAAATCACTAGTGAGGCCACATCTTGAATACTGTGTACAATTTTGGGCACCATAATACAAAAAGGATATCCTGGAGCTAGAAAAGGTTCAGAGGTGGATGACCAAACTAATTAAGGGCATGGAGATGCTGGAATAGAGGAAAGGCTTGCAAGGCTAGGCATGTTTATACTGGAAAAGATGAGACTAAGAGGGGACATGATCAACATCTACAAATATATAAGGGGACAAAACAGAGCTTGTACGGGACCTGTTTTTGGTAAGATCAGCACAGAGGACACATGGACACTCACTTAGATTAGAGGAGAGGAGATTCCGTACAATGCGGCGTAAAGGTTTTTTCACAGTAAATACAATACGTGTTTGGAATTCCCTGCCTGAGGGAGTTGTAATGGTGGACTCAGTTAACACCTTTAAGAATGGGTTATATAAATTCCTAATGGATAAGGATATCCAGGGTAATGGTGTGTAGTCACGCACTATAGTTACTATAAATAGAGGAATAAAACACAATGGCTGACATCAGTATCACACAAAATATATACCAAAATACTCTTGCATAGGAGACCACAAATAGATTGAACTCGATGGACAAATTGTCTTTTTTAAACCTTATATACTATGTTACTATGTTACTATGTTCTGACTTCAGAGCAGGGGTCCTGACACACATAAGAGCTAACCTAGCCCGGTGACCCACTGAGGGTCCAAGGTTGGATCCCACATTTCAAGAAGGTTCCACTGTGATAACCTACTCGGAGCCAAGGTCGGACATGATGGGAGAGGCTTAAATCCTTGACACTGACTCTAACCGCGGTGAGTAGGTTATTCATTAGAGTCCATTGATTTATGCCCTCCTATGTCTGTCTGCGGTAACAGGTATGGATATCTATGTGTCTCAAGATTTTGCTGTTATTTTCAATATGACATGTCTATAATTATATATAGAAGTTTAGATAAAAGGACTGTAAAATTGTAGTCATTATACTGTCAGGAAAAGACAAAGAATGAATGACATTGTCTTAAATACCAAGTCTTATTTGAGTATCACCTGCAAAGACCCCATGTTCAATATATTGATCAATATATTACCCAAATCCCACTGCAGTAAAAAAGGTGATTTGTTTTCCTTTGGTTTTTGGTTGACACACAGAGACAGAATATTGATAAACCCAGTTATAACATGTCCTAAGGTAGGGAGATACCAGAACATGTAACAGAGGGGTTTTAGTTAAATTCACAGAACAATTATTATGGGTAATACTGACAGCAAAAGTCTTGAAGAAATCCAAAGCCTTATGGACATTATGAGCACAGTTTTAGGTCATGAGGGTTTAGAAGGACTGCCAGCTCTATTTAGAAAGGCTGGCATAGACAAAAAAGGGCACATTGGACCCAATTAAGTTACACCAAAATCATAAGGCATGTGGTCCCTATATAAAAAGTCATAAACTAAAGGGAAAGTCATACAGTTGGCTCAAAGTGGTAGAATAGGTTATCTTAGAAATGTAAACACAAGATTTAGAAGAGGATATGGTTGCAATGCATTTGGGTAATTAGTGGGACAATTGTAATTTAAGTTGTTTAGTAATTGCCAATATTGGAAGAGACTGGAGTTGTGTAAATCCAGATTGTAGATTTTGAAATTTATCTGAGGATCAGTTGTGTATAGTCTATAAAAACCCTTGGCCAGAGTCATGTAGACCTTGTTACAGCACAACTCTATTTAATGTTCCCAAAAATAATACAAGGGGATATGCAAAAATTAAGAACAATTGGTTGTCGTACAACAAAAAATACACTTGGAGGTGTAATTGTCCCACTGTTAAACTGTGGCAAGAGACAAAATGTGATAAATGCAGCTTGAATAGGGATAATAGACAATCCCTCAGTCATCCACTCTCCTATAATGAATCCGTGGCTTCGGCACCACAAGCTATGTAATCCTCACCTCTATCTTGCTTTATCCAGTATTCTCCCAAGTGACTCCTGGAAGAGCAGCTGATGGTGTAAACAACCCTGCAAAACCAGATAAACAGGTGTCTTGGTATAAGTCCTGGTCCGATAAGGATCAAGATGTACACCCACTGTCCAAAAATCCATTGGGCTTCCACCAGAAGGCTCTACAAACTATTTATGTAGTGCAGCAAATGCATCCCAAGTACAAACCCCTGGAAACCAGAGGCAACCTTTGTGCTCGCCCTAAAATTTAACCAGCAGCATCCGCAGTTGTTAAAATAAGATCACAAATATTCACATATCATGATCTGTATTTCCATTACCTAAAAAGAGGGCACCTTAATAAGTACTGCCCACATGCCGCTAAACCCACAGTGGAACACAAAGAAAAGCAAGCATAGGAAAGTGGCCCCAGAGTCATATGCTCCCCAGTTTGACTAATCCTATTGTCCCTATAAACATACAGTTTGAATAATACTATTGTCCCTATCAACATACAGGGAACAATTGCTACTACTGCATTGGTAGACTCTGGGGCTTCCAGATCAACAGTGCAATCTAGATAACTTCTGACATGCTCACAGCATTAATTGCAGTCAAACAGTGTAAAAATGGGTAAGTGACTCTGATTTTGAAACCAGGAGCATTTGGCAATGTTGTATTTGACATTACACAGTTAATAATGAACTGTATTATGCTTGCAAAGCCCCAGAGCCACCATTTTAATGAAGTTTTATCTCAGGTCCATGATGAGTTGTGGGCTAAAGTAAACATGGATGTGAGATTGTTACCTGTGCAGCCTGTTCAGATTAAATTGAGACCAAATGTACAGCCTATTAAAGTTAAGCAGTACCTCCTAAAACCTGACCAAGTAATTGCTATCGCAATTCAGAACCAGGATTATGTTTAGGTGGGGTCCTTAAAGAATGTCATTCCAGTTGGAACTCACCTTTGTTTCCCATTAGGATAAAGACACTCAATCCTGATGGAACACCTTAATTTAGACTGGTGCATGATCTAAGGGAAAAAATAAAAATAATACAAGTAAATGCCCCCATAGTGCCAAATCCACACAGACACTGCTAAACTCCATACCACCCACTTCTTGGTAAATCCAGTTATAGATCTTGCAAATGCATTTTTCTCTGTTACTATAACGAAACAAAGTCAGAAAATATTGGCATTTGCACCCCAAGGGGTACAATATAGTTGGACAAGATTGCCCCAGGTAGGGGCTAGTAGCTTGAGTGAATACTGACATTAGTGTTAAAAGACTGGTTACCTTTCAATCCAGCCATGGTGATCATACAATATATAGATGATCTCCAACTTGGCACAGATACATAGACACAGTGTTTGCAAGATACATTCTCTTTTCTTCACTTTTTGTATGACAAAAATTGCAATGTATCAATAGTTCAGCCAAAGGTTGTTTTTTTTTTAGGTTACTGCATCTCCCACCAAGCTAAACACCTTACTGAGGAACTAAAAAATGTAATACAGTCTGCAAGTGTTCTCAACACATTTAAATAATTTTTAGGACTCCTTACATATTGCAGAGAGTGGAGAGTTGCATAGTACTCTCTTTTAATGTCTTACATTTTTGTGACTAGTCAATTAAGATAATTCCTCTGGACTCTCAAAAAACAGTGGCCATCACCTTTATAGCCGACAACAGTCTTTACCTTAGTCGGTTCATTTTCACCAGGCATTGTCCACTCTTTTGACTGCTTCTTTGACCCTGGAGTGTAGTGGTGGATGCAAGTTTCAACCATTATTACAAATCAATGTCAGAAATCCTGTGTATTATGCTTATACATCACCAAATACTGTGTTGAAATGTCCTTTGACGTGATATTTTGATTAAGAGTCATCAATTGTGGCACCCATCTTGAACACAGCTTTTTCATGTGCAGATTTTCCTGCAGAATGTTATGTACTCATTTCTTCAATATGTCTGTCCTCAGCAATCTCATGCACCTTTCCTCATTGATCTTTTGTAATGATACCATGAATTTTTGCAACCATATATAATGTGGTGTTTTCAACTGGGTGTCCAGAGAGCATATTGTCTTCAGTGCATGTTCGGCCAATTTAAAATATGTTTATCCATAAATAGATTGTCTATTGCAGTAGCAGATTCCCCATGAACTTCATCTAACTCTGCTTTAATCTACTGCATGGAATTCGTTTTTATTCATTATTGTGGCAACTGCTAAATGGCTCATTTCAAGCAATGACCACACAAGTGAATGCTTCACTTCTGACTCCAACTTGGCTTGTTGTGGTGGTGGTGGTGGTGGTGGGGTGAGTAGTGTAGAAGCGTGGAACATTCCAGGTTTCATGTCACCAAAGGAATTGTAGCACCATCTCATAGAAATTTACCACACTTATCGAATTATCTCATAATAAGCAACAGAGGGCAGCATCCAATTTCAGGTAGCATTAAGTGATGGCAGGGACAGGGGTCACAAGCCCCCTGGAAGATCCAGCTGAACAGGTAAAGTCATCCTGTGGGAGATAGTGACACTGAAGATAAGGCACTAGCAGTAGAGAAATATCAGTCACTGGAGGTAAACACATACAATCTGTGTGACCCATGGTCTAGATGCAAGTTATAGAGGCAGTAGAGCCCAGAGCAGGAGAGAAGGGGGATGTCCCTATGGCATAAAGTGGCTGTTCAGCCTGATTATTGTACAGTGTTCTCCCAGTTTTTGACTCAAAACTATGAAATATATTCAATAAATTTGCCATAATAGTTCAAGAAATAAAATGAGTGCACAACTTTTGGGGGTGATCCATTCCAACAAACATTTCATACATATTAATTAAACATGTACTAGCATATGTGATTAGTTATTGACAAAGGCTGTTTGTGGCCAAAACACATTGGAAACAGATCCACACACAGACACTGCAAGCCTGCATTGCCAGTAAATCACCGGAGACCACATCCACCGCACAGGACACAGGAAGAAGCAGAGCCTTATGGCAAAGCAAATTCCGGTGTTCAGTGTGGCTTCCAGTGGGTCCCAGTGGCCCAGCAGCAGAACCAGGAAGACATCCAGCACTGCATGCAGAGGATCACCACTGGGGATGGAGAGGGTTGAACTTACGCAAGCGGTTACACAGAGGCTCACCACAGAGTGAACAACGGGAATGAGGCACCACATTGTGAGGGTAAGTTGCACCTGGAAGGCCGCGATGCCGACCTCCCAGAACATGACCCCCATCAGAAACCAGACATTGAGAAAGAACTGCTTTTGGGCACAGTTGATCAGACTCATACTGGGGGAAATGTGAGACAGCGCTAATTACTTTGACGTCTTTTTATATATAATTAAAACACAATTTCACAATATCACATATAAATACCGGCCAGTATTCTTTAAAATATACATATTCTCTAATTGACTTCCTAAAAAAATGAATGTAGCTTATCCCTTTATAGGGCTACTGAATCTAACACTATTTTCTACAATAGAGCTGCAGTGTTATATTGCAGAGGTAACCCTCTATCCTTTCTGGAGGCAAATGGATCGCTGTAATTTGCAAATTAAAGTCCCACTGTAGGTAATTCCAACACAGTTCTTTTTGGGTACAGCATGCACCTCTACCAATCAATTCAAAGGTGATATGCAGTTCTTAATGCATGCCAAGCATAGGTATAGATGTTAAACGTGTTAGTCGAAAGCAAATCTTCCCAGCATATTGTAGCTCTGCCTGTGTTCTCAGGCTGCAGTGTGGCCGGTATTTATATGTGATATTGTGAAATTGTGTTTTAATTATATATAAAAAGACGTCAAAGTAATTAGCGCTGTCTCACATTTCCTTTTTTTCTGCTATCAAATTTGGGGGAATTGGAACTTAATCCCCGAGACTAGCTGCTAATACTTTGAGGGCGGTGGCGCCAGGTGTATACAGTTTTTTGTTCATACTGGGGGACATGGAAGTCCCTTTAGGAAAAGACTGCCACTGGAAATATCCGGAATAGAGACATTATTTGCTCTCAAGACTGTTTATTACTGTATTCATCACACAACATCAAGTTTGCATTCATTTCTCTACACATCAGTTTGTTTACACTGAATGCATGCTACTGCTATGAACATGGATAATACTGTGTGATCACTCAAATTACATGTGTACTAATGTAAGGAAGTGCCCTGTGGGCACATCTGTGTTGTCCCTAGTTGGGGACAGCGCTGGGGCAGCTTGTCTGTCCCCAGCGCTGGGTGCGTGGCGGCGGCGGCGGGTGTCCGGTGCAGGGATTACCCTTTTCCCTGCACCGGACCCCAGGCTGGAGGGTTTGAATGTTGGCGCCCTCCGGGAGCCAATCGCGGCTCCCGGAGCGGCGGCCAATCAGGAAGAGACGCGGCGAGCCAATCAGCGCTCGCCGCGTCATAGGCCCCGCCCCCGGCGTCTGACGTCAGACGCCGGGCGGGAGCCATTCGGACAGGAGGCCGCGCCGAAGAGCGGCGAAGAGGAGGAGCCCGCGCGCAGGAGGAAGAAGAAGAGGATCGCGTGGCTGAAGAGAAGACACGGCCGGGAGCAGCGGAGGAGGTCGTCGGCGCGCCGGAGCGCAGAAGAGGATCCGGCGCCGAGGAGAAGACGACGACCGCGGGGAGAGGAGGTCCTGAGGCCGCGGAAGAGGCCAGAAGACGTCGGCCTGCAGAAAGAAGATGTCCAGCGGCGGCTGGACGCAGGGAAGAGACGGAGGCGCCGCTGGCCAGGACGGGTCAGCGGCAGAAGACGGTGGAGGCCCCCAGGTTAGGTAAGGCCTCAGTGAGGCTATCCTCCCCCTCCCCTTTTCCTCCCTCGACCACCAGGGACGGGCATTAGGCCCGAGGACACAATTCAGGCGCTAGGCCTGGGCGCAGTTAGGAGTTTGGGCCCCCAATATTTGATGAGGTGGTTTGGGCATTAGGCCCAAGCCACCCCACTCATGCGGCACCAGTTAGGCGGCACTAGGCCCGGGGGACAATCTAGGCACTAGGCCTGTGGCTAATAGAGGGCGTTAGGCCCTAGGGTATTTGTGGCCAAATCAGGGATACGATAAGGTGACCCTGGGCACAAGGCCCAGGTCACCCAACGGGCGGCAAGTAGGCGGGCACTAGGCCCGTGGGTAAAGTCAGGCCTCCGGCCTGTGGGCAGTTAGGGGGCGCAAGGCCCAGCGAAGCAGTGTTTCCCTGAGGTGAGTAAAGGTGGTACTGGGCGCTAGGCTCAGGCCACCCTGAGAGTACGGTAGGTGGGTGAGCTGTGCGGTCCCCACTACTGGGTGTTCTGGGTCGGGTAGATAAAGGGACAGCACCGTTTTATGTTGTAACTCCGATAGTGTGATATATGTTATCGTGCAGGGCAAAGTGTATGTGTTGTGTAAGTTGTGCATAGTTGTGTTGCACCACACCCACAGAGCTAGTTTGAGGGCTCCGCTGTTGTAGATAGTATAGGGTGTGACACTAGGTCAGAGTTAGGCCCTGCACGGCTGTTTCTCTTTGCCTCCTTACAGGGACCTGTAAGTGGAGAAGATCGGAGTGCAAGACTTGTGACGGTGAGTAGCATCCGTGTACGTCTGTCCCTTGTTTGTCCCCGAGCGCCGGAGTTAGGATTGCTCACGGACGTGAGAATCCCTTTCATCACACTACGTGCGAAAGCGCGAGTGTGTGAAAGCTGGGTAGCTGAGGCGTTGTGCCGGTGATGACCATTCACCCAGCCGGTGAAGGTCGCAGCCACCCCTGGGGTATCCCCTGTTCCAGCGGAAGAAGGGTCGATACCCCCTTTAATGTAAACCCTTCTCTCCTCAGCTAGGTCGTCGGTAAGCTCCGAGAGGGAATCGCCGTGTCCGGATCCGACTGAAGAATTCCAGGTCCGTTGAAGGTTCCG
This sequence comes from Pseudophryne corroboree, assembly GCF_028390025.1. NCBI lineage: Eukaryota > Metazoa > Chordata > Amphibia > Anura > Myobatrachidae > Pseudophryne > Pseudophryne corroboree. Next base: position 1,237,211,648 of record NC_086444.1, on the reverse strand, counting down.
GTACCTGAAGGTGAGAGAGAGCGGCGCCTGGTGAGTACCGCGTCTACACCTGCACGGCAGCAGGCACCACCACACGCACCGCACCTCTCACACAATATTGTACTGTCTGTTATACTGAGCATGGTGACTGCAAAAATAAAAGTATTTACAGACCATATAGACACTTGTTTCTCACATATAACACCAAGTATAGGGTTGGGTGCAGGTATCAAGAACCTGAACAGTATATGGGATTAGTATTGCAAAAGCCCTTTGCAATTAGCTTCGTTCACTTGACATATGTATTTTGGTCCGGGAGTCCCTCTGTGCATGTGCAGAGTGCCACCGTGGTCCAGAGGGGTGCTGGGATGGATCAGTTTGGATCCCTATCATGAAGGATGTGGATAAAAGCTGGTGTTACATTCCACAACGTAATCCCAATGTCCACGGCTTAGAACATATGGAAACTGTGGACAATGTCCCATAATAGACTTTGGATGCATTTTCCCTTAAGAACATCCCACCCATTATCTGACCTTCAGAAACCACTGGCCAGGCAACAAGTAACATTTCTAGACATGCCTTCTGGGAAGGAGTTCAAATGAAAATAGTTAATTGACCTTTCAGATGCCCTGGATGTGATCTTAAGTGTATACAAACATGTGTATATACTGACCAACACTGTAACAGTAAATGCCAGGGCCAGATTGCAGAAGATTAGGGGCCATCACTTCTCCCCCTGCACCAGTTCTTCTAGGTAATGACCAATGTTGTATAACCTAGAGATGACGATCTTACAGACAGATAAGAAAGTCAACTTTATGTTCTTCATTTACAGTCGCCATTTTGTAACACCACCAGCCATTTTCTTACACTTATACTGTATGTTATTAATGAACCTATCTGCTTCAGCTACATGACTATCATGGACAAGACAAGGAATGTGCAATTCAGAGAAAAGAAACCTCTTTCCCCTTTCCCTTTAAACAGTTTCAAGGATGATATGTTGACATTCTTGTACCAGTCTGTACCAAAACAAGGAACAGCTAGTAGATGCAGTTTCTTATCTTAGTGCTAGGCAGAATATCCAATGGGAGGGCTTGTTGGGGGATGTAATGGTACCAATGTAATTGAATGTAACTCAAAGTCTATATAACTGTAACTGAAATGGATGCACTAAAGTGAATCATCTGAAACCACTCCATTGCATGTGTGATTATTCTCCTACGATCGGTCGTATAACTTCTGATTCCTGACACATATGTTTGAGCTATGATTAGGCCAATCCAGGGCCAGCAAGAACCAGATACAGCACAGAACATGTCAGGGGTGTGGAAACTACAATTACTGTGATGTTCTTTTCAGTGCACGTTGTTGGTGTATTGTTTAAATGTTAATAGATTTTTATTTCTTGAACGATTGCACCACTCCTGTTCTGTACTACTATTTAAGCAAATGACATTTAGGTAGATGGAAGTTACCATATGTCACCGAAACATAAAGTACATAGAAAAGTAGCATACAGTATATTCTTACATATGAAGAGCTGTGCCCACCATGAGATGCCTATGCATCATCATCACCAGCATTTTGTATTATATATATGTATTTATAAATCATATATATATATATATATAAATCATATATAAATCATATGTATTTGCAAGAATACACCCTGCAAAATGTTGTCAGAACTCAGCATTTACGTATTGTGTCCAGTGCATTGATGCCCACACCCTTGTGTTTGTACCAGCAGCCTGGGCTAGAGTGAATACACAACTCTCTTCTGGAAGGTCATGTATGGGATGTCGACAGTAAGATTGCATGGTGGTCAGAATCCTGACACCGGCATCCCAACTATTAGAATCCTGAGACATTTTAGTAAGCAACCCTTGCCATCCCCATTGTCACCTAGACCGAACTCTCCCCTCCCACAGCCTAAACCTAACCTTCCCCTTACTTCCCCTAGTGACTTACCCTAACCTCCCCCCACAGCCTAAACCTAACCTTCCCCTTACTTCCCCTAGTGACTAACCCTAACCTCCCCCCACAGCCTAAACCTAACCTTCCCCTTACTTCCCCTAGTGACTAACCCTAACCTCCCCCCACAGCCTAAACCTAACCTTCTTCTTACTTCCCCTAGTGACTAAACCTACCCTCCCTCCACAGCCTAACCCTAACCTTCCCCTTACTTCCCCTAGTGACTAAACCTACCCTTCTTCCACAGACTAAACCTTACCTTCCCCTTACTTTCCCTAGTGACTAACCCTAACCTCCCCCCACAGACTAAACCTAACCTCCCCTTACTTCCCCTAGTGACTAACCCTAATCTCCCCCCACAGCCTAACTGTAACTTTCCCCTTACTTCCCCTAGTGACTAACCCTATCCTCCCTCCACAGCCTAACCGTAACCTTCCCCTTACTTCCCCTAGTGACTAACCCTAACCTCCCCCCACAGCCTAACCGTAACCTTCCCCTTACTTCCCCTAGTGACTAACCCTAACCTCCCCTCACAGCCTAAACCTTACTTTCCCCTTACCTACCCTCGTGACTAACCCTAACCTCCCCCCACAGCCTAACCCTAACCTTCCCCTTACTTCCCCTAGTGACTAAACCTAACCTCCCCCCACAGCCTAAACCTAACCTTTCCCTTACTTCTCCTAGTGACTAACCCTATCCTCCCTCCACAGCCTAAACCTTACTTTCCCCTTACTTTCCCTAGTGACTAACCCTAATCTCCCCCACAGCCTAACTGTAACCTTCCCCTTACTTCCCGTAGTGACTAACCCTAACCTCCCCTCACAGCCTAACCGTAACCTTCCTCTTACTCACCCTAGTGATTAACCCTAACCTCCCCCCACAGCCTAAACCTAACCTTCCCCTAACTTCCCCTAGTAACTAACCCTAACCTCCCCTCACGGCCTAACCGTAACCTTCCTCTTACTTCCCCTAGTGATTAACCCTAACCTCCCCCCACAGCCTAAACCTAACCTTCCCCTAACTTCCCCTAGTAACTAACCCTAACCTCCCCTCACGGCCTAACCGTAACCTTCCTCTTACTTCCCCTAGTGATTAACCCTAACCTCCCCCCACAGCCTAACTGTAACCTTCCCCGGCATACTTACATTTGGGATTCTGACTGTTGAGATTCCAGCATCAGGATTTTCATCGGTGTTGGGATTCCGGCACCAGTCTTCTAACCATTGACAACCTATCATCAGAATGCCAACTAAATCCCCTTGTGGATTTATGTGTGCAGTCATTTGCTACTTTGTGTTCTTATTCAGCTTATTTTCGACTTTGCTATCTGACTACTCCCTGATTACCTGGGTCTCTGATTCCTCTGGACACTTCTCTAGTACTACTCACACACTGTGCCCTCTGCATTTGTATAATCTCATATTCTTATTAGAGAAAATGTACACAATACACACTATACACAGTGATACACACGGAGCTCTACATCAGTCCCTTAATCTGGAGCTCTGAAAACTCTGAATTTCTGTTTATAAATTATATTAAACTCATCATTGATAAGACACAAATCTTAAAAATAAGGAAATAAAGATATCTGATTATAAAATTACAACACAATCAAATACAGATTTTGTTTTCGAAGTTTAAATTATTACAGTTGTTTATTGTTCTGCAGCTGCAGCTCTGATCCTATATCAGTCCCAGATAATGTATATAAGGTGCAGCACTGAGGAGCTGCAGAGCTGTCAGGGATTATAGTGACTGAGCAGAGCCTGTGTGTGTCATGTCCTGGTCTCCTGTACACTCTGCCTGTTACCTGTGGTCAGTTATCCTGATGGTAATATATAATGGGATTATAGTGACTGAGCAGAGCCTGTGTGTGTCATGTCCTGGTCTCCTGTACACTCTGCCTGTTACCTGTGGTCAGTTATCCTGCTGATAATATATAATGGGATTACAAAGCAGGACTCAGCCAGTCAGTGTCACCTTGCTGCATTCAAGCCTTTATTTGAGTTTAAATATTACCAAGATGGAGACATCATTATCGGAGGACTAATATCTGCTCATTTCAAAAATGTAGAGAATAAATATGCATACAACATATCTAAATTGCGCTCTTTATGTATAGGGTAGGTCATTCTTTGTGTATTTTCTGTGTTTTAACTATTTACTGTAATTGCTTATTGGCTTATTTACAGGGGTCTTTCTGATTGTTTTGTTATCCAGGAAAAAAATATTAAATAGTGAAATAGGGACACACATTTCCCAACAACACACCACCTATTACATATATGTACTGAGAGACCCCACAACATGTGTGCAGCTACCACCAGGTGTCTCTCCAGGTGTGAGTGTGACTAACGCTGTGACAGTTCTGCAGAGGTGACAGTGTCACAGTGTCTCATTGCTGTATATGTCACACACACTGTGTAACAGTCACACACTGTATACTGATCAGTGACAGGTATATATGATGAGACTCTAGCAGGGAACATCGCTGCAGCCTGATAGATCTGGAGTGAGTATTACACTATAATGATCAGTGACAGGTATATATGATGAGACTCTAGCAGGGAACATCGCTGCAGCCTGATAGATCTGGAGTGAGTATTACACTATAATGATCAGTGACAGGTATATATGATGAGACTCTAGCAGGGAACATCGCTGCAGCCTGATAGATCTGGAGTGAGTATTACACTATAATGATCAGTGACAGGTATATATGATGAGACTCTAGCAGGGAACATCGCTGCAGCCTGATAGATCTGGAGTGAGTATTACACTATAATGATTAGTGACAGGTATATATAATGAGACTCTAGCAGGGAACATCGCTGCAGCCTGATAGATCTGGAGTGAGTATTACACTATACTGATCAGTGACAGGTATATATGATGAGACTCTAGCAGGGAACATCGCTGCAGCCTGATAGATCTGGAGTGAGTATTACACTGTATATAATGATCAGTGACAGGTATATATGATGAGACTCTAGCAGGGAACATCGCTGCAGCCTGATAGATCTGGAGTGAGTATTACACTATAATGATCAGTGACAGGTATATATGATGAGACTCTAGCAGGGAACATCGCTGCAGCCTGATAGATCAGGAGTGAGTATTACACTATAATGATCAGTGACAGGTATATATGATGAGACTCTAGCAGGGAACATCACTGCAGCCTGATAGATCTGGAGTGAGTATTACACTATAATGATCAGTGACAGGTATATATGATGAGACTCTAGCAGAGAACATCGCTGCAGCCCTGATAGATCTGGAGTGAGTATTACACTATAATGATCAGTGACAGGTATATATGATGAGACTCTAGCAGGGAACATCGCTGCAGCCTGATAGATCTGGAGTGAGTATTACACTATAATGATCAGTGACAGGTATATATGATGAGACTCTAGCAGGGAACATCACTGCAGCCTGATAGATCTGGAGTGAGTATTACACTATAATGATCAGTGACAGGTATATATGATGAGACTCTAGCAGGGAACATTGCTGCAGCCCTGATAGATCTGGAGTGAGTATTACACTATAATGATCAGTGACAGGTATATATGATGAGACTCTGGCAGGGAACATCGCTGCAGCCCTGATAGATTTGGAGTGAGTATTACACTATAATGATCAGTGACAGGTATATATGATGAGACTCTAGCAGGGAACATCGCTGCAGTCTGATAGATCTGGAGTGAGTATTACACTATAATGATCAGTGACAGGTATATATGATGAGACTCTAGCAGGGAACATCGCTGCAGCCTGATAGATCTGGAGTGAGTATTACACTATAATGATCAGTGACAGGTATATATGATGAGACTCTAGCAGGGAACATCGCTGCAGCCCTGATAGATCTGGAGTGAGTATTACACTGTATAATGATCAGTGACAGGTATATATGATGAGACTCTAGCAGGGAACATCGCTGCAGCCTGATAGATCTGGAGTGAGTATTACACTATAATGATCAGTGACAGGTATATATGATGAGACTCTAGCAGGGAACATCGCTGCAGCCTGATAGATCTGGAGTGAGTATTACACTATAATGATCAGTGACAGGTATATATGATGAGACTCTAGCAGGGAACATCGCTGCAGCCTGATAGATCTGGAGTGAGTATTACACTATAATGATTAGTGACAGGTATATATGATGAGACTCTAGCAGGGAACATCGCTGCAGCCTGATAGATCTGGAGTGAGTATTACACTATAATGATCAGTGACAGGTATATATGATGAGACTCTAGCAGGGAACATCGCTGCAGCCTGATAGATCTGGAGTGAGTATTACACTATAATGATCAGTGACAGGTATATATGATGAGACTCTAGCAGGGAACATCGCTGCAGTCCTGATAGATCTGGAGTGAGTATTACACTATAATGATCAGTGACAGGTATATATGATGAGACTCTAGCAGGGAACATCACTGCAGCCTTATAGATCTGGAGTGAGTATTACACTATAGTGATCAGTGACAGGTATATATGATGAGACTCTAGCAGGGAACATCGCTGCAGCCTGATAGATCTGGAGTGAGTATTACACTATAATGATCAGTGACAGGTATATATGATGAGACTCTAGCAGGGAACATTGCTGCAGCCCTGATAGATCTGGAGTGAGTATTACACTATAATGATCAGTGACAGGTATATATGATGAGACTCTAGCAGGGAACATCGCTGCAGCCTGATAGATCTGGAGTGAGTATTACACTATAATGATCAGTGACAGGTATACAGTATATGATGAGACTCTAGCAGGGAACATCGCTGTAGCCCTGATAGATCAGGAGTGAGTATTACACTATAATGATCAGTGACAGGTATATATGATGAGACTCTAGCAGGGAACATCGCTGCAGCCTGATAGATCTGGAGTGAGTATTACACTATAATGATCAGTGACAGGTATACAGTATATGATGAGACTCTAGCAGGGAACATCGCTGTAGCCCTGATAGATCTGGAGTGAGTATTACACTATAATGATTAGTGACAGGTATATATGATGAGACTCTAGCAGGGAACATCGCTGCAGCCTGATAGATCTGGAGTGAGTATTACACTATAATGATTAGTGACAGGTATATATGATGAGACTCTAGCAGGGAACATCGCTGCAGCCTGATAGATCTGGAGTGAGTATTACACTATAATGATCAGTGACAGGTATATATGATGAGACTCTAGCAGGGAACATCGCTGCAGTCCTGATAGATCTGGAGTGAGTATTACACTATAATGATCAGTGACAGGTATATATGATGAGACTCTAGCAGGGAACATCACTGCAGCCTTATAGATCTGGAGTGAGTATTACACTATAGTGATCAGTGACAGGTATATATGATGAGACTCTAGCAGGGAACATCGCTGCAGCCTGATAGATCTGGAGTGAGTATTACACTATAATGATCAGTGACAGGTATATATGATGAGACTCTAGCAGGGAACATCGCTGCAGTCCTGATAGATCTGGAGTGAGTATTACACTATAATGATCAGTGACAGGTATATATGATGAGACTCTAGCAGGGAACATCACTGCAGCCTTATAGATCTGGAGTGAGTATTACACTATAGTGATCAGTGACAGGTATATATGATGAGACTCTAGCAGGGAACATCGCTGCAGCCTGATAGATCTGGAGTGAGTATTACACTATAATGATCAGTGACAGGTATATATGATGAGACTCTAGCAGGGAACATTGCTGCAGCCTGATAGATCAGGAGTGAGTATTACACTATAATGATCAGTGACAGGTATACAGTATATGATGAGACTCTAGCAGGGAACATCGCTGTAGCCCTGATAGATCAGGAGTGAGTATTACACTATAATGATCAGTGACAGGTATATATGATGAGACTCTAGCAGGGAACATCGCTGCAGCCTGATAGATCTGGAGTGAGTATTACACTATAATGATCAGTGACAGGTATACAGTATATGATGAGACTCTAGCAGGGAACATCGCTGTAGCCCTGATAGATCAGGAGTGAGTATTACACTATAATGATCAGTGACAGGTATATATGATGAGACTCTAGCAGGGAACATCGCTGCAGCCTGATAGATCTGGAGTGAGTATTACACTATAATGATCAGTGACAGGTATATATGATGAGACTCTAGCAGGGAACATCGCTGCAACCCTGATAGATCTGGAGTGAGTATTACACTATAGTGATCAGTGACAGGTATATATGATGAGACTCTAGCAGGGAACATCGCTGCAGCCTGATAGATCTGGAGTGAGTATTACACTATAATGATCAGTGACAGGTATATATGATGAGACTCTAGCAGGGAACATTGCTGCAGCCTGATAGATCAGGAGTGAGTATTACACTATAATGATCAGTGACAGGTATATATGATGAGACTCTAGCAGGGAACATCGCTGCAGCCTGATAGATCTGGAGTGAGTATTACACTATAATGATCAGTGACAAGTATATATGATGAGACTCTAGCAGGGAACATCGCAGCAGTCCTGATAGATCTGGAGTGAGTATTACACTATAGTGATCAGTGACAGGTATATATGATGAGACTCTAGCAGGGAACATCGCTGCAGCCCTGATAGATCTGGAGTGAGTATTACAGTATAATGATCAGTGACAGGTATATATGATGAGACTCTAGCAGGGAACATCGCTGCAGCCTGATAGATCTGGAGTGAGTATTACACTATAATGATCAGTGACAGGTATATATCATGAGACTCTAGCAGGGAACATCGCTGCAGCCTGATAGATCTGGAGTGAGTATTACACTATGACGACTGTGGTCTGTACATGAGAAGCTTACGATGTTAGTGTCCTGATGGTCATAGTTGCTGCACATTTTTACAGATCAAAATTTTTTATCCTGATATTTACCCGAAAGAATTGTTGATAATATTTTTAACACTGAATTTTACCTTGTCTGTTTTTCTTTGTTATTATAATATGAATTATAGAACAGTATAATGATTTGTGCTTAGCAGTAATGAGGTTCTGCAGCTACTGTACTAGACACTTACTGTACTGTACATAGGAACAATTGCTAGCTGTATAACCAACATAGGGCCTGAACCATCCTTTTACAGCTGAAAAATGCAACTTCTAAAAAAGAAAATCACAAGAATTACACAGTGTCAAAATTCTGAATATATAATAAAAATAATAAATATATATCAGTGACTGTGAAAAATATTAACACTTTATTAAAACATCAACACATTTATTAAGAATATGCTGCAGAACAAATAAAAATGTGGATCAGCAGATGTGAGAATATATAGATGTGTCTGAATTAGCGCCAAATAGCGACATTTGCAAGAAACAGACTCTGAGACTCGGTAGCCGTTAAGTATATTTTTCCTTATATATAGATCTCAGTGGCATCACTAATGCAACAAAAGTACAATGTAAGGGTGCAGTGACCACTGGGGCTAGCATGTTATGTACTTCTGGGGTGCAGTCACAATGCTTGCGGTCAGGATCCTGGCGCTTAGGAGGCCGACGCCGGATTCCTGATAGCTGGCATTTTGCTGACGGTTGCATCCTGACACCCACCCCTAATCCCCATAATACCAGACCTGTACTTCTGTGTGAGATAAAGTTGTGTAAAATGCAAAAGAAGAATTCTGTACCAATTATCATTATGCTTAATTTGTGACTTTCTACTCACTATGTACTTTTTATTTTACAACATAGAGTAAGGGTGAGTGGGAGTCACAAGCAATACTAGGATCACTATAGTAAATAGGAAAAGAATGGATAAGAAAAGTAATGAAAGGAAAGGAAAGAAATGACAAAAGAAAGGTGATAGGAAAAAGGGGAAGGAAACAGGGAGAAGTCAGAAGGGGAAGAGAGTCATCCGAGTTATTCACACTGTGTAGATGAGGAAAAGAAAATGTGTACATCATATTAATGGGTTTCTATAAAGGCTAACCAGTGATACCAGGTAGGCACAAAATCAGAAGAAGGGAGCTTCATGATAGAGGTTAGGTCATCCATGAGCATGTAATGATCTATGCTCTGGAACCACTGAGAGATAGGAGGACAAGTTGAGGCTCTCCAGAAGCATGGTGTAGTTGCTTCTGCTGCATTCATCAGATGCCACAGTAGGGAATTTTTTATATATTGATACAGGAAAGTCCATGAAATTGAATAGCCAATTCTCAGGATTATCTGTTAGAGATCATGATAAACACTTCCCCCAGGGGCACCTGTTCACCATGAATTATTGCCCCTGAGGGTGAAAACTAAACATTGGGCTACAGAAACTAAACATCAGCAATTAATGATTGGCTTACTAATTGTGGCACATACTCAACATTTTGCAGTGTTAACCTTGAGGAGTACAAAAATATCCTGGCATTTATCTTTGCAATTGATGAAATTAACAAGGACCCCGATCTTCTCCCCAATGTGACTCTGGGTTATCACATATATGACACTTGTGGGGATCCAAAGAATACCTTATGCTATGTCCTGCAGATATTGTCTGGGGAAATGATGGAGGCTCCTAATTATTCCTGTATGAAACATGAGAAAGTGTTTGGATTTGTTGGTGATTCTGATTCTCTTACAAGCCATGTGATGGCCCAGTTACTGAGTCTGTACCAGTACCCACAGGTAAGTGATCTCTGTATTTTATATGCATTTTATTATACAGTACCTGCCAATATCCTCACATTTCTCCCTAAAATGTACCTGTCTCTCATTGGCTGCTGTTCTTCCCTATGCCTCTTGTGCCGCTGCAGATATACCGACCATTGTATTTCTGTCCTGCACCCGGTATTTTTATACATTAGTTGTGCAGCTACAGTATATTACAAATAGAGGTGTTTCATCATTGTGGCACATACCTCCAGAATAATATGAGTAACTCTGGTACTGGGGGTCTTGGGTTTCAATACTCTACTTAATGCATGTTAACATAGCGGTGATAAGTCTATACTGCTCATTACGTATAAGGGCACATACATCCATTATTACAATTGTCCTGCAAATTATTTTATTGCTCATAATACCTTAATCAGTAAGGATTGCAATTTCTGCTAAAAAGAAGTTGATGCAATCAAATAGTTGCCAACCAGAAATAGAAAAAAAAAACAGTCAATGCAGAAATTGGGAATACATCGCAATATGCGGTCTGATCGCAGAACCATACGCAATTAAAGGAACATCAAAGATTTTTCCTATCTGCACCAGGCAAGGTCTTCCAAAATTCTTGTGACACAAGAGGCTGGAAGTGGTCATCGCTGATGTCAGAGGCCCTCCTAAAAATGCCTTGGCAGGCCTGCGTTTTTTCAGACACACCCAGTAAACTACAGGTTTCCAACCAGAAATGCCGACATCCTTTCAGTCTAACAGTGGTTGCATTGCGATCATGACTGTACGCAATTTCTGTTGCTATAGTTGCTCATGTGTGCGCAGTTGTTTGACAATCGTCCGTATTGCGAATCGCACATTTTACAATACTTACTGAATAAGGTCCATAGTGCAGAGGGTCTGGTGTCTTTTAATATCGGATGGCTAGAATTTCTTATGGCTTCTCATTTCCTGAAGCATGCATGAACTACATTTAGTGATGGATACATTGGTGTAATTAGCCTCTTTATTACCACATCTGTAACTTGACATATGTTTGGTTGACGTCCTGCAAGTTAATGCTTCTGTATTCATCATCATTGAGATGCAATTAGTTTGTCCCACATTGCATGAGACCTGGAGGTATATTTACTAAGGTCCCGATTTTGACAGAGATGGTGTTTTTTCTTCAAAGTGTCATCTCGGGAATTTACTAAACTCAAATCACGGCAGTTACTGCATCTGTGCTTGTGCTCTGTCCTCTCTCTTTGGTGATTAACTGTATGGCTGGGAGTCACGTGTGCCTGAGACCCTGATCAGCTAGCTGGTCACACACACTGCTCTGCATTATAACCGCCAGTAGAACACTGGTCTTTCAGAGACATCTTTCTTTTTTCTTCCAGGCAGCCTCAGCAGGCCACCCTATCAGCTCCCGGCACCTATAGGAAGCTGCCTAAAGCTGCCTAGAAGTAGAGCTGGCCTTGACCTCATAGGCTGGGGGCGGGCCTGTGGGAGACATTATGGGTTGGGTTTTTTTGTCCTATAGGAGAAGACAGTGGGGGTGGTTAGTAGTATTTTGAGTCTGGTGAGGATGCTGGGTCAGCCTCTTTTGTTTCAATCTTCCCACCCTCCCTCACAATTTTGTTGTAGGTTGCTGGTGGTGTTTCTTCGTTGGCTATTTTTGTGTCGGTTTTTCGGTCAGCAGAAATATTGTTTTTGGCGGGAAAGAACAGCAAGTTACCTGTTTTTGGATTAAGAAATTGGTTGGAGTTCGATTGGTGTTTGATTTTAGGTGCGCTCACCTTCGTTGACTGGTATACATCTGCTGGTCCGGCTTTACAAAAAGATAAAGGAACTAATGGGCAAAATAAGTCGAGCATCCAAAAAATACAAATCTGAATGGAATGCGGAGTTTTTCAGCATTATAAGGATGTGACAAAATATGCAAAAAAGAAATTAGAACGGTTAAAGTAGAAACTAAAAAAACTAGTAGAAAAGGAAAGAAAAGCAAATTCCATTTTTTTTTAAATACAGCAACAGCAAGACATCAAAGAAGGAGAGTATAGGCCCTCTAAAAGATAAGTTAAGAGTCTTAATCAAAAATGATAATGACATAGCGAACAAACTAAATGAGTTTTTTTCAACGGTATTTACCAGAGAAGACCAAATGCAGGGTCTTACACATAATCTCAACAAAAATAATGTCCCATTGCTAAATGCTTATTTAACTGAGGGGGTAGTCTGTAACCGATTAAAAAATGTAAAGATTAATAATTCACCTGCACCCGATGGAATTCACTCAAGGGTTCTTATGAAGCTTCATTCTGATCTATCAAGACCACTATTTTTGATTTTCAAAGATTCAGTTATATCAGGTATGGTTCCCAAGTACTGGCGTATTGCGGAGGTGGTGCCAATATTCAAAAAGGGAAGTAAAGCCAAACCGGGTAATTATAGACCAGTTAGTCTTACATCTATAGTGGGGAAAGTATTGGAAGGTATTCTAAGGGATAGTATTCAGAAGTTCCTTGATGCCAATTAGATCATTAAAAGGAACCAACATGGATTTGTTAAGGATAGATCATGTCAAACCAACTTACTTGGCTTTTATGAAACAGTAAGTGTGAACCTTGATCAGGGTAAGGAGGTGGATATAATCTTTTTAGACTTTGCCAAAGCTTTTGACACAGTACTGCACATGCAACTTATCTAAAAGCTACAAGAAATAGGGCTAGGGAGCACAATATGCACTTGGATCAGAAATTGGTTAGATAATAGGGAGCAACGTGTTGTGGTTAATGGATCATTTTCAAATTGGACTGAAGTGCTAAGTGGTGTGACACAAGGGTCTGTATTTGGACCACTATTGTTTAACATTTTAATTAATGACCTAACAGTAGGTCTAGAGAGCATGGTGTCAATCTTTGCAGACGATACAAAATTGTGTAAGGTTATAAATATGGAGGGGGATGCCGAGTCTCTTCAGAATGACTTAGTGAAACTAAATGCATGGGCAGCTAAATGGAGAATGAGATTCAATACCGACAAGTGTAAGGTAATGCATTGTGGTAACAAGAACAAAAACAACGCCTACATACTAAATGAGGTAATATTAGGGGATTCTCTACTGGAAAATGACTTGGATGTTCACATAGATATCAAACTAAGTAGCAGTACGAAAAGTAGGATTGCAGCAAAGAAGGCTAATAAGATATTAGCATGCATAAAATGGGGAATTGATGCAAGGAACGAGAGTGATATAATACCATTATATGAATCATTAGTGAGGCCACATCTAGAATACTGTGTACAATTTTGGGCACCATACTTCAAAAAGGATATTCTGGTGCTTAAAAAGGTTCAGAGGCGGGTGACCAAACTAATTAAGGGAATGGAGACGCTGGAATACGAGGAAAGGCTTGCAAGGCTAGGCATGTTTACACTGGAAAAGAGGAGACTCAGATGGGACATGAACAACATCTATAAATATATAAGTGACAATAAACAGAGCTTGCGCGGGACCTGTTTTTGATAAGATCAGCTCAGAGGACACGTGGGCACTCGCTTAGGCTAGAGGAGAGGAGATTCCGCGCAATGCGGTGAAAGTGTTTTTCACAGTAAGGACAATACATGTTTGCAATTCCCTGCCTGAGGAAGTAGTAACGGCCGACTCAGTCAACACCTTTAAGAATGGGTTAGATAAATTTCTAATGGATAAGGATATTCAGGGTTATGGTGCTTAGTCATGCACTATAGGTATTAAAACAAAATGGCTGTCTTTAAAACAAAACGGCTGACATCAGCACGAGACAAAATTAGTCCTGAAAGAAAACTGCATAGGAGACCACCAATAGGTTGAACTCGATGGACAAATGTCTTTTTTCAACCTTAGATACTATGTTACTATGTTACTATATTTTTATGGGGGCAGCCTCATCACCTTTACGGGTGGGTAGTCAACAAGGAGGTTGAGTGGATACCTTTTGTGTTTTAGATGGTTTGCTTCAGTTTTTATAGAGTGGGATTTGTTTGTGGGTTAGGGTTGTTTTTAGCCATTCTTTCGTTGCCAACATACTTTGAATTTTGATATCTCATGCGGTCATTAAATTACATTAGTTCATTTAAATAAATAGCGAACAATTTTCTGCCAAATCCATGTCTCCGTGTCTTTATTTAATATTTATGTATTATGTTGGTTTTTATAATTGAGGAACACAGGGCAATCCTTAGCCGCTAAGAGGTTTATTAGGATAATTTAGGGTGTCTTGATATTATGATGACAGAACTTCATTTATACATGTAAGTCTGTTCTTTATAATTAATTCTGGTCACTAAGAACTTATATTGCATTGTGGAAGGCTTCTAACACTATTATTTACCCTGGCATCTAGTTAGTCATGCCCCCCCCTTGCAGAAATCTAACTGTGGGTAGACTGTGCATACGTAGGACCCAACCTGCAGAACGGGTCCTGTGTAATCAAATGCAGTGCCTCAAGGGTGGTAGCATGATTAATATTCTTCCGGTGTTTGAGGGTGGGCCGAGCTGGCTTGCATTCCCGAAAAAGGGGAAAAGTTGCCCTGTTTACTGGGAGTGCTGAAACCTTGTTCTGCATCTTGTGATACAGGTTTCCTGCTCCCCCTGAGCTTACTCTGTGAGCCAATGATCCACCTTCAGATAAAGAGAATAGGTTATCCTGGAACCAATATCACTGGAAGCCCCAGAAACAATTACACATTGCTGCTGCTGCTGCACACCTCCTGAGGATTGCTGATCCTCTCACACCAACATAGGAAAAAGAGAAGCATAGTAGGTGGCATTGCACACACGAGTTCAATAACCAATGAATAGCAAATATCTTGTTTATTAAAAAGTATATGTATATGTGTGTCAATTAGAATTCATCATTAATTGCCCAATTATAGAGAATCCTGCTAATCAATGCCGCTCTGTCTCTAATAAGTGTATGGGCTATACTAGCTGCTGAGACACCTCAGTGCTGCCCAGGTCTGTAATCAGGTGAATCTGCAGCTTGTGCAGGAGAATACAGGAGAACTCAGTGGAGAATATGATAGACTATGCTGTAGCTGCGCTGTAGTTCAGGATATCAATCACTGTAGCTTCTGAAAATTATAATCCCGGCACCAGATAGAAGCCAATCAGTCTGCAGGTGGTCATGTGTTTTGCAGGTCCCTACTAAGGTCACATGCAGTCCCATTTATACGGGGACCAGTGATATTGCTGACAGCTGTCTCGAGCTGTAATTCTGGTCCAGGTGGTGCACAGTCAGCCCCATGTGCTGGGGGGGGGGGGGCGGTGATTGTCACTGAAAGCGCTGTCAGGTGCAATACAGCTCTGTGCTAGAGACCAATGCATATGCAGAGTGTTACCCCTCAGTCAGGCGCACCTCTGGGACTCCCGGGTATAGGCGCAGTGCACCTGACAGACGCCTGTTAGAAAATCATCATTACCACCTAATTAACTCAATTCTAACGCTCTTAAAGTGATCAGTGACCTTCATTAGGACGTACAAAGAAAGAATATTCAATATCTGATTAAAAAACCTCATTTATTAACCTCAAAGTAAGTAAAACAAAAATACTGAAATTTAAGAGCCGCCACCACATTTCCTTCAGTTTTCATGACAAAAAATCAACTGAACATTAAATTTATGAACAAAACTCGAAATACTACATAGGCACAGTAGAGTCAGTGTCATTCAGAACCACTGTTGGAAAGTTCAGCAGTAGAGATGCATTGGCACAGTGTCAGTGATGCAGTGTCACAATGGTCCTGAGAGGCCAGGAGGGTCACTACTACACTCCACGCAGGTGGCGGGATAACTGACTAGGGGGGTTTTGAACAGCACCTAGAGATAGGAAGGTACTAGAAGGGACAGACCCCTGCACCCCATTGGGGCGGAGAGAGGAGCTAGAACAGCTTTGCTGTGCCTGTCAGGCCAGCTGTGTCTGACTGAGGGTTAAGCCAGGTAGATGGTACAATAATGAGGAGAATATTTTCCTGCTGCCTATATGAATAAAAGGGCTTAAAAGTGATGAGCAAAAGTAGCAATTCCAGAGAAGTGAGAGTCTGTAATCCTTAGTGAATCTCTCTGCAGACTGCAGCTTATTCAGGAGGCAGATAAATGTCCATAGGCACCAGAGCAGCCACAAATAGGTGGCTACTAGATTATTCACAGGTGTTTCACACCAATTGGTAACTCATTAACCACTTAACTGCCGAATATTTTAGGGTTAGGGTTAGGGTAATTTTTCTGGTTTTCTCTATGACTGAATTAGGTTAAGAACACATATTTAAAGTATGTCCAACACAATTTTCTTTAAAAGAAATAACATTAAAAAAAATTGGTAGAAGCATTAATGTTTGAACATGGCTTCCATCGATAATCTACACATTGTGACCATCGCTTTTTCAGTTTCCCGACACGTGATCCTCTCTGCAGCCTCTGGAGCTCCTCAGGGGAGGTGAGGGGCTGCTTTTATGTACATTTCCCCAGCAGATGCTAATGTCTTCAGCTGCTGAGTGGGGCATGCTGCTGGGTTGGCTGATCAGCAGTGATAGGCAGCACGGCAAGCACTTGGGGGAAAGGGATCCAGGAAGCTGCTCTTCCGGCAGCCACACAGTGAGCTTTCTGTCTGGTCGCACTAAGTGCAACCATATCAGGGAAAGCTCAGCCTGGGGGTATATTTACTAAGATTCGTATTATTGTCGATTTGGTGTGAGATTAATCACGATTGACATCGAATGTGTGATTTTGCAACTTTTTGAATTTGTTACGCCTCATTTACTATGGTGTCGTATTTTGATTATTTTCATTTTTCGATGTAATTCGTGTTTTTTTACAAGGTAGAATGCGGCCGACTTGTATATTGCGGCCGTGTTTTGTGTTGTTTTTACGAATTCGTAATTATTTTTTCGGCAGTGTTTTCTTTTCTTTCACGGAAGCGTCTTTTTCTGAGTTTCGTTTTTTGTCACTCGACCGTGATTGGTTTGTTTTGTGATGGAGGAGTGTCTGTGCTCATTACTATAAAAACGCCCCAAACCGACCGAACCTTGTGGGTTTAGCTAGTGGAGAGGTGAGAGGAAGTGGTGTTTTGTGTTGGAGAGTTATTTGGAGTTGTTGGAGGGGTTGTGCTGTTTTTTTGCGATTGCTGAGTGCTGTACTGTGTGTGTAAGTTGTCCTGTCATACTTTTCGTGTAGTTTTTTCAAAGTTTGTAAAAAATTTTGTGATTGTGAATTTTTTTTCAGTCTATTGTCATTGTTTGTGAGTGTGTGTGTGTTTGGTTTGTGGTGTGTAGTGGTAGTGGAGGAGTGTGTTTAGTGTTTTTTTATTTCTCAGTGTTCTTTGTTGTTTGTCCGGAATTTGTCCCAGTCAGAGGTGAGTGAGGTGGCGGAGGTGAGTGAGAGGGAGGAGGTGAGTGAGGTGGAAGAGGTTAGTGAGGTGGAGGAGGTTAGTGAGGGGGAGGAGGAGGGGGAGGTTGCTGCTGCGGTCTCGAATGATAGAGACAGTGATGGTGCTGTGGCTCCATGTCTCAATTTCTTATTTTATTATTATTGCAATCTTCACCTGTGCTAGTAATTTCCTTAGTGCTATGTCTCATAAAAATATCTGTATTGTATCCAGTTTGCTTATTAAATTCACAAAGATTATAGATCATCACCGTGGTATAAATAGTCAAAAATAATAGAAAAATTAGAAACCCAAATGAGTGCATATGATACCAAGGTACCCCAGAGGTGGGTCCGGGTTGTGCACTGCCCGGTACCTGTCCAAACAGCCCTTTCACTTGTAGAGGGCTTGTTTAATTGTCACTATCCCACTAAATTGGACAATAACTAGATAGCTCTAGGTTACTGTGCTTATCCAATCTGATTCTTTCCTCAAAAATTTAATGATGCTTTAGAGAGGGTAAAATCTTCTCTTTATATCCATATTTAACCTTTGGGGATCCCACACTGTTAGCTCTCTCATACATTTTCCTCTACTTCATAATAGGATCAAGTGTAAGTAGAAGCAAAAGTGTGATTCTCTATTTTATTTTCTTCTGCTATATTTCTGTGTCCTCTCATCCAAATGTGCTAGTGCTAAATCTCTGCAATGACACACCTGCACACTAAGGGGCCAATTCAGGTTGGATCGCAAATCGAGATACAACCAGAATTTTGGCATTCACCCCAATGAGCACATGCTCAGGACCCATCCTGCTCTTGTGACTGCATTGACATTGGGTGACCATTAGTATTTGAAAATGCCTCTGTAGTCGCGAGGTGTCAACGCTACATTTTCAAGGCAGAGACGGACCAGTGTGGGGTGGCGGCATGGAAACAGAGACATGGTAGCGTGAAAAGGGGTATAGTGTGAGCATTATCAGGATGGCTGCATGATGTCACACGCAGCCACTCTGTTAAAAAAGATGGTAGCAGCCCTCCTGCCATCGCAGCCAGGCTGTGCCAGCAGGAGGCTTCCCTACTTTCTGCAATTGTGCAAATAATTGTGGCACGATTGCAATTAGTGTGTGATTGCAGATGGGGCAGCAGTTAGCATGCTGGTAGGCCTTGCCCTGCAACAGGCAGCCCCCAGCATGTGAGTCAAAGGATTGCAAATTCTGCTAAAAGGCTGAATTTGCAATCCTTACAGAATACGGTCCTAAATTTGGGAAGCAGAGGTACGCCCCTGTGTCTCTCATCTACTGGAATAAGCACTCTCTCATTACTGCCATGCTCCACGGGATACACCCAATCTCATCTGATCTTGAAAGAAAATCAGTGGTAGGCCTGGTCAGTACCTGGGTGGGAGACTCCCTGGAAATACTAGGTGCAGTAACGCTAATGTGCTGAAAGGCAAAGGTAAAAGGTCCACATCTTATTTGAGAGACTTCCAGATTTTCCTTATATTCTCTATATAATTCTCTCTGAATTATATCAGTAACCACACAGTTCACACAAAACATTGCACAACAACAGATCTGCTCTTCAAACTGAACAATGTTCTTAGACACTGTGATATGTTTTGGAGGCAGGATACACAGATAATGTTAAATTCTGCCTCATTCTGCCATATGAGTAAGGCTGAGATATTACAGTGATCAAAAAATCCTTGTGCTAATACTGTGACATATTGTTTATTTCCACCTTCTGTTTTATTACTGCATTTTAATCAGAAAATCTTGGTGTTTTCTGTATCACAAGAAGCAGATTGGTCATAGTCCAATTCTGCATTATTTTATTGCTCAAACAAGGGACCCTATTCAGTAAGGACTGCAGATTCTGCTTTATAACATAACCTGCAATCCTTGCAATCACAGGCAAGACCCCCCAGTATGTAACCCACCGCCCGCCCACTGTGATCACGCTGTAATTGGGATCGCGGTACAATTACAGCGCAGTTACAGAAGATGTGGACGCTTCCTGCCGGCATAGCCGAGCTGCATCCATGGAAGTCCATCCGCCATTTTTTAAATTGGAGCAGCCATGTGTGATGACACACAACAGTCCTGAAAATACTGCCGACATGCCGGCATTTCCCTGATGCCACCCTGAAAATGCTCTGTTGCCACCCCCCACCCACCCCATGAATGTCTCTATCTGTCAATCATGCAGAGGAATTCGCATCCAATGCGATCATATTGCATTGGCTGCTAACACGCTCACAGGATGGGGCTGTGCATGCACATTGCAGCCACAGCCTTCCTTGTTGTAGCCTCATTGATAAACGATGTGACCTGAATAACCCCCAAGATCTGGATGCCGCTGCAATTTTGATCAATTATATGCAATGCACATGCACGTTGGCCATCAACAAAAGGCATCGCCGGTCAGTGACAGGATGGTGTGAAAATTCTGATTGCACAGGCATTTGCAAGGTGATTGACAGGAAGAGGCCATTTGTGGGTGGTAACTGTCCGTTTACAGGGAGTATCCAGAAAAATGAAAGCGGTCCCAAGCATTTTCAGGGAGGGTGTGTGACGTCAGCTCCAGCCTCAATCAGCCTGTTCTCAATTCACTGTAGGAGTAAGATTGCACACACTGGATTTTTGCAGCTCGGCATACACATGCGATCGCACACTTTTATGACAAATTTGCACTCCTCCTTGAGCGACAACTATCTGATCGCAGGACAGCAAAGTTAGTAGCCCAGCAGTCAGGTCTGAATTAGCCATTGGGTATGCAAATGATTCGAATTACCACATTATTGTGATTATATCAGATTTCTGATCATACTTATTATGTTTTTGACCACATACCTGTAGATTCTTGTGTATTTTTAGAACAACATTGTTATACTACAAACCTGACCTATACTACATCCACTGTCTTTCTATATTTGCAATATAAATCCTATTACTGTGTGACATACCTATTTGTGTATGGAATTTTATTTGTATTGAACCAAAATCTAGTACAGATGGGTCCACGGTTATCTTGACTAGTTTTCTGCGCCTAGCCACAACATGATTTATTAGCATAAATCATTCATCTATTGTTCTCAGTTGCAATACAATACAGAGAACAATACAGCAGGGGATTAAGTCATTACAGCAGGGGATTAAGTTCGACTGGCCACTCTCAGTAAATCCTATTGAAAGGCCAAGATAAATGTGGACCCATCTGTACATAGCAGAAAAATCTTTACACTCAAAGTATCCTGATAAGAACCCTTTTAAATAAAATGCATAATTGTGACACTTCTGTTACTTCCTGAGCAGACAGTGACTAAAAACTATCAAGGCAACAAAGCATCAGCTTCAGGTATTAGACCAGCGATCCTAAAACCTGGTACTTTCCTAGTGGATATGTACAAGAATACCCCACTCTTTTCCACTGTAGTATAGTACACTTATCACATATTGGGAGGAATTTATTTGTTTGAAAAGTTGGTTGGGTGTCTGTTTTATTCCTGTCTTTTAGATAGGAAAAAACATGCCCAACTGACTTTAAAAAAATTTGAATAACCCCCATTGTGTTATAGTATGCTTATTACATACCTCAATAGGTACTCATATAGTATTATACAGTCTGAAATCATAATTTTGGATTAAAAATTCAAGACCGGTTACACCATTCATGATATCTTTTGATATTTTCACCTTGGTTTATCTAAGTAATTTAAAAAAAAATTGGGCTTTGCAAAGTTGACTAATGTAATAGCGGCAACAAAGCAGCTTTTTCAGATGCTTTTGACTCTAAAGTAGAGAGGCTGATAAAAAAAATCATATCCAGATATTTTGCCCGTGTTAAGTATACAACTCGGCAGATGTAATGAAGTCCAATATTGCAAGTCAGACACAAAACAGCTCAATAACTAATAAAGAATTTAGAGGTTGTTTTTTTTTGCCGCGTTTGTTATGAAAATGTTAGAAATCAGTTAAAAATACACTTTTCAAGCACATTTGTAATAAATAAACACTTTTCAATATATTTGGACACTTAAAAAAACAACTTTAAATCTGTAAAAATGCTGTACAAGTCATTTTTACATTGTTTTCCCCCCAGGAAATGTGTATTAATGTCATATAAATTTACTGTACTACAGTAAATTGCACAAGCATTTCCAACTGAATCCAACGATATTTGACATGCCTATATTCTGTGTATAATTTCCAAATACTCCACGTACTGTAATTGTTTTTTTTTAAAACACACAAATGCGTCATAGATGCAAATTAATGTTCTAAGTCACACAAGCAGCTTATGGTGATATAAATGATATGCGGCATGGCTATATTCTATGTGTTATAGCAACTGTATTTGCATAAAAAATGTTATGCTGCAATATATTCCAGCCATACACTGTAACATAATTAGATACAGTTGCAATTACACACTGAATACAGCCATGCCACATACCATTTAAATCAGTATAAACTGCATTTTTTTCCTGGAGAACTGGGGATTATTTAGGGTGTGTGCTCATTTAATCATGGGACTTGGGTAATTTTCTCTGACACTGTGGTCCTACTGTAGTAAAAGACACATTTTGGTTGGTCTGTAAATTTTGGACTTTTTCTAGTCTAAATTCTGTGACACCTCGGATATGAGACATTGAAGACGGGAAAAATATGCACGCCATTACATTGCTTGAGTTCCACTAACTAGAGGCACATTTGTAATGTCCGATGCGGCGCAATACTTTTCCAGGCAGTATCATTGGCTACCATTACATCCCAGCCTATGTGTGATATATAGACTGTTTTCAAACAACCCTAAAAGCTTTTTGTCTCAAATATTTTTATTACATTGACCATTAAAAGTTACGTTTTATTTCTTTTCATAAGAATGCCCTATCAAAAAGTATTTTTTCCCCTTCTGTGTATGTAATCCATGACTTACTGACTCGGAGCACCACTGACCAAGAAATATGCTGTATATCACAAATCACTTCACCATTTGTCGGTACCAGACACACTCTCAGAGAGGAGCCTTGTCGACAATGTAACCCTTGTGCGGAATTAAACACTTCCTTTGGTCATAGTTATTAACTCCAGTTTTTCTCAAGAGAGGAGTCACTGAGGGTTAGTGAGACTACAAATAAAATCAAAGTATAGCTGTAGAGTAGGTCTGATGTATTCTAGCAACACTTGTATCATATATACTGTAAAATGGTTATTGGAAATTAGGACTCTGTAGGCAATTATCCGGTAAATCACAATGGAGTAAATTTACTAATTCCCGATTTCATTCGATATTGCTTTTTCATCCAAAATGCAACTCTTTAATTTATAAAATACCATTCACGGCATATTTCTACCAATTTGTATTGAGATACAGCCGTCCGCAAAAATATGAATCAATAGACCATTGGCCACAAACAGTTGGATTTTCACATGCACCTCACACAACATGGAAATTTACTAAGGATTTCTATACTCATAGCCAGACACTAACACAAAACTATATAATTTGCATAGAAATAGAACTTTCAAATAGAACTGTTTTTGGCTGTGTGTTTGGAGAATCATGTATGGATCACTGTGATCCATGTATGCTTCTCTGTGTAAAAAATTGTTAAATAGTTAAAATATAAAAAAACACCTTTGAATAAAACCAGCCCCGGAGTCTTTGAGTCGGTCCTGGTTGTTAAAATACTGGGGAAAAATTGTGTAGTTGTCCCCAGTATTTAAGACCCAACACTGCGCTCTGAACCAATCCTGTTTCAAAAATATGAGGGGGAAAAAATGTAGGGTTTCCCGGAACCTTAGAAACCAGCACTGGGCTCTACTAGTCAAGAAAATAATGCCACAGCCAGGTAACACACCTATATAGGTCCCTGTGGCCATGGCATTACCACCTCCAACTAGTCAGTCCTGGCCAGGGTTCCCTGGGGGAGAGGAGACCCCTCAAAAAGGGGTCCCCAAGCCTCCAGGCATCCAAGGGTCACAGCTGAAGGCCAAGGCTGTCCCCAGCACCTGTGGGAAGTGGGTACCGGGCGGATAGCCATTAAATGTAAAATTCAGAATTAACATTGTCTTTTGCTTTGTAACTACAGGACCCATAAAGCATCCCTGAACAAAAAGTACCAGAATGTGGGTCATTAAAGGGCCCAATGGTACCTGTATTTCCACAGCAATAGATGTTTTACAATGAACACAGGACATGGATACCATGATAGTACAAATTTTATAAAACATTCCCCGCTTGCTGGTTTTTGTAGTTCTTCAAGTACCAGCATGTGTGAGGCTTGCTGGGACCAATAGTTCCACAGCAAAAGGCAATATTTATTCTTAATTTGACACTTTATGGCTCTCAGCCCAGCACCCACCAACCATAGTTGCTGGTGTCAGCCTCGGGTATCAGCCATGGCCCATTATGTGCCTGGAGAGGGGCCCCTTTATTGGGGGATCCCCTCTCCCCCATGGAAACCCCTCCGTGACTGAGTTGTTAGGGGGGTAATGCTGCAGCCGCAAGGACCTGTATAAATGTATCCCCAGCTGTGGACTAGTGGAGCCTGGTGCTGGTTTTAAAAATTTCTGTCTTTTTTACCCATATTATTGAAACCAGTGTCAAAATTTACTAATGTTCGATTTTGGTGATTCAAATGATTTGGCATTATATTTCAATTCATCTTCCATTTGATTTGGTTTGAACAGATTTACTAAAGACCAAATTGAATGTCAAATCTTCTTCTAAATGTAGATTAAACTCATATTCCAAAAGAAATCACATTGATATTTTCCCATAGACCAACATGAAATCCACTAATTTGCTAAAGTACGATTTGAGATTAAACTCCAAATCGAACTTCAAATCCCCAAGTGTTTAGAATGATCTTAGACATTACATTTTGGCTTCTAAACCCATTCAGATGATAGGAAATTGTTAGTGATGACTTTTTAAGTACCCAGGAATGTATAGGTCATTGTGGAAGTAGCAAAATTGGATGGCCATGGTTATGGTATGTTGTGCACCCACCTACACAATGCAATTCACCATCTGACTGAGATAACCTTAAAGGAACAAACAGAGCACCATCAGCAGCTTAGTTAGGTGAAAGAAGTACTGTACATATTTATACTTATAGACATCAAACATATTATTATTATTATTATTATTATTATTATTATTATTATCCTTTATTTATACTTATTATGGTTTTATGCAATAGATAACACCTGATCATATATATATTGGTCAATTTGGCTGATAAATATAATGACATTTATAAACATGAGTGAAGTAACCAGCTATCCTGACTCAGCCGATGATGTATACATTCTCAGCAATTTATCCCTGTCTGCAAAAATTATTGTGTGACAAATGCCAGAGGGATGGTTGTTGTGTAAGATACCAGTATGTGCTAATAAAGCAACTGATAAAGAGACACATATAGACACCCAATCCAGGTAAAAATGCATCTTTGTATTTTTTTCCTAATAGAATTAATTCAAAAGGCAAATTTTTATATAATTTTGCAAAAATGTTTGACATTGTGCTCTGCTGCCATATATTGCGTAATCATGCAACAAAAAACAAATTATGTAAAAAACAGGGCGCAGGCAGACTTTTTTGACCAAAACTTGACAATGTGAACACATAAAAGTTGAAGGGAGGCAGAAAGACAGATTTAGAGTAAGCTTAGTCCTAGCTATGTGCTCAATTCAGACCTGATTGCTGTTGTGCGTTTTCGCACGACATGCGATCTTTGAACTACTGCACATGCGTATGCACTGCAATGTGTATGAGTAATGGATAGCAG
This sequence comes from Pseudophryne corroboree, assembly GCF_028390025.1. Classification (NCBI taxonomy): domain Eukaryota; kingdom Metazoa; phylum Chordata; class Amphibia; order Anura; family Myobatrachidae; genus Pseudophryne; species Pseudophryne corroboree. Next base: position 1,237,185,851 of record NC_086444.1, on the reverse strand, counting down.
TGAAGAAACCGGGTGAAAATTTGTATCCCATGGCGTCCAAAAGGAGATTCACAGGAAGCAGCCATTTGTGGATGGTATCTAGCCGTTTACTGGGAGAGTCCGGAAAAACACAGGTGTGCCCAAGCTTTGTTAGGAAGGGTATGTGTGACATCAGCTACGGCCTGATCTGTCTGATTCTTTCACACTGGAGGAGTAAGAATTTAGCTACACACAGACTGCACACACACTGCACTGAATGGAAAAAACATTTGATGGTGAGTGTAATGCGAATGGATTTGCAGCTGTCTGCTGTCTGGCGTACTGTAGTTTTCACTTAGCATTCACATGCATTCACACACTTGCACAGGGATGGATTTTCTCTCCCCCTGGGCAGCAGCTGTCTGATCGCATCCTAGTATAAATTTGCAGCACAGGGATCAGGTCTGAATTAGGCCCCATATCATCTGATATTTTATCAAATATAAAATAACCCCCCCACAACATGAAAAACATCAGTCGTGTTTTTATGTATAAAAGAGTGTAATGAGTGCATGTGATACATTTGGACCAATAGGAAGCAATGAGGATGTTCTATTCAATTTTACATTCAATTTTGCTTGGGGTTTCAGTGGGGATTTGAGGTTTGATTTAGCAAGGCATTTCATAAATTCTAATCTAAATCCATTCCAAACATAAATCCACATCAAATTTGATTTGACAATTGAATGTAAAATTGATTTTTAGTAATTAAGGAATTTAAAAAAAAAAAGTAAAATCAAAATGAATCACTTTCAATTGATTTTGAAGATTCATAAAGTGCTTCCCAAATTCGAAATTGCGCAAAGCTGGTTTTCAAAATACTGGGAACCCCTTCGCATTTTGCTCCCAGTATCTTAACAACCTGTCTCAAAGAGCTTGGATTAGGTTATATTTATCAAGGGGAATCCCATGCAATTTTTTTATTTATTTTTTTACTCTCACAGATCAGGCTGGGCTTCTTTGTGTAATGTATAGCAGTGTTTTACTAAACTCTCCCAGAAAACACTGCCCTGCAGTACTAATGACATGAACATTGGAAAACTTAAATCTCACAAACTCAGTAGTTTAGTAAATTACTGTTTGTTTGTTTTTCAAAAAGTTGCAATTTCACACTGCCAATGTGAGTCAAATTATATCTTGAAATAAATCAGCTGAAACACTTTTTTTTGTAAATTTACCCCAGTGTCTATTCTGGCATCAGACACGATGCACCATACTCAGGCTTGGGCCTGATCATACTGGTACATAATTAGAAACATAAAAAAAATCCTAGCTCTCCATGTGCTCAGCAGTCAGTCCGCTGTAATGCTTTGCAGCCACTCTTGCCATGCTCTCCTGTCTTAGCAAACATCCACAGTCCCTGGCACTAAAAACTGTACCCTACTCACTGGCAGTGCAAAGCACAGTGGGTGTTTGGGAATTTTAAACTCTTCTTGTTCTAAGTGTTGAGTTCCTGCTGGATCTGGGCAATCCACAAAACACAGGGTCCCAAATCTCTACTGCAGCTGCAGAATGTGCAGGGCTTTTTTCTCCTTTGGAGGGAGCTGATTTAAACAGAATGTGAACAAATCAGGTGTGAGTCTACCCCTCTCACTACAATACATATTTAACTATTTACAAAATATAAGTATTAGATAGGTAAAATATAACATAATATTGAACACAGATTATTACTGATACAAATGCTCCAATCTCTAACCATCCTAATTCTGACACAGGGGAATAACTACCAAGGGAACCGGATGGTAAATGACTCTTAGTGGTCTGTCTCTTGCGGTGGTGGATCTGCTGTGAAACTCATAAAGCTTAAGCTTCAGGTCTCCTTAGCCCAGAGGGGCCCTGAAGAAATATTTTCCCCTTCTTGTTTTATGCAATGTGTGGTTATAGCTTGTCACCAATAACACCATGACAACCAGGCTTGTTATAGAGCATGCTATTACAGATTGCATGTGTGTAAACATAGTGCTGGGGAGCTGCTAGGAGTTTTATTATAGCTCTATGATTTGCACTGTGAAGCATGCATGCATTTTAATCTACTGTACAATTCCTGACAGCATGCAGAATTTCTCTTTGTGACATTCCCAGGAATAGCGGAGCCTGAGAGGGCCCATCCTAAGAAGGAGGCAGGGAGCAATGAAAGGTGAGGAGGACCATGGACAAGGATGTGTCTAATTAGACAGCAGGTGCTGAGTGGTGTGTGCTGTACTTGCAAGGGCAGCAAGGACCTTTTGGACCTTGTTCGATGTTGCCATATTGTTGCTGGTGGCAAAGATGCCCACATAACATTTCAAGCTTCAGGGATTAAAAAATGTACGTCTGATACAAATTGCATCAGCCATGCAGTGTAGCCAATGGTATGTACTGTATATCTGTACATATATTGGTGCATTGTGCTTTGTGTACATCTGACTGCAGAGACCACTAGTGACTGGCAGAACAACTGGGCAGGCACATGTAAATACATGCCCAGTTGTGACATCAGACATGGCACATCAGGCCAAAGATCTGTAAGTGTGTATGCTACTTTAATACAAAATGTTGAGGACAAAACTGAGTTCCTTTGGGTCACCACAGAAACTGGGGAGAAGGACATTATTCACATTGGGGTGATCTATAGACCACCAGGCCAGGGGCAGGATTTGGACAGGAACCTATTGTTGGACATCTCTAAAATGGCTTTAAATGGAGAAGTCATAATCATGGGAGACTTTAATTTACCTGATGCAAATTGGGAGGGGTCATTTGCAAGTTCATCTACAAGTGGCACATTTCTAATTTCCTTACAGGGAGCATCTCTCGAGCAATTGGTGAGGGAGCCCACTCTGTAAGACTCAATATTAGATTTAATTATTTCAAATGGTGACAGGATATCAGACATATATGTGGATGAGCACCTGGGATCCAGTGATCATAATGCAGTATGGTTTAGTATAAAGACAGGATCCAACTCCTGTCACACAAAAACAAAGGTGTTATATTTTAGAAAAGCTGACTTTGTAAAAATGGGGGGATGTTTAAGTGATTCATTGGCGGACTGGAGGAACTTGGAAAGGGTGCAGGAGAGATGGGAAAAACTGAAAAGTGCAATACTAAGGGCAGGTTAGGAAAAGCACCAGGAAAAGGAAGCCAGTGTGATTCACAAAAGAAGTATCAAGTAGTGTGAAAGCAAAAAAGATGGATTTTAGGAAATACAAACAGACTCAAAATAATAATGACAAAGAGGTGTATCTTGACAGACAGAAGGATGCTAAGAAAGTGATCAGACGTGCAAAGGCAGAAGCTGAGGAGAAAATGGCCCAGTCAGTAGATAAAGGGGGCAAAACTGTTTTTAAGTACAGTATATAAATGAAAGGAGAAAATCAAATGGAGGAATAATAAGACTTAAGACAGAGAGTGAGAATTTGGTGGAGGGAGACAAGGTAATAGCAGATCACTTAAATAATTATTTTTGCTCAGTATTTACTACAGAAGGAAAAGGGAAGGGGCCACAGTTAAATTGCAAGGACATTCATAAAAATAAGGTAGATGAAAGTACATTTACAGAGGAGAAGATCCTAACTGAACTTTCAAAACTAAAAGTGGATAAATCAAAGGGGCCAGATGGGATACACCCAAGGATACTAAAAGAGCTAAAAGATGTGCTGGTGGCACCATTAACAGAATCATTTAACCAGTCACCAAATACAGGTGCCATTCCAGAGGACTGGAAAAGAGCAAATATAGTTCCACTGTACAAAAGTGGAAGCAAGGTAGAAGCAAGTAACTACAGACCAGTAAGCCTTACATCAGTAGTAGGGAAAGTAATGGAAAAACTACTAAAAGAAAAAGTTGTGGAATATCTTAAATCAAACAACTTACAGGATCCAAAACAGCATGGATTTACTGGTGGGAGATCATGCCAAACAAATCTTATTGACTTTTTTGACTCTATGATGAAAATAATAGATCAAGGTGAAGCTGTAGATGTAGCATTTCTAGACTTTAGTAAGGCATTTGACACTGTCCCACATCGCAGACTGCTAAATAAACTTGAAAGTGTGGGGGTGGATTATAAAATAGTTAAATGGATAAGAACCTGGTTGCAGGATAGGAAGCAGACAGTTGTAGTCAATGGAGTGCAATCTATGGAGGGAAATGTTACCAGTGGAGTACCCCAGGGATCTGTACTCGGACCAGTTCTCTTTAATATCTTTGTTGGTGACATTGCAAATGGTATTGAAGGGAAAGTATGCCTTTTTGCAGATGATACAAAGATATGCAACAGTGTAGACACACCAGGAGGTAAAACAAATGATTGATGACCTAGCTAGGCTTGAAAAATGGTCAAAAACATGGCAAATACAGTTTAATGCTAAAAAATGCAAAATCATGCACTTGGGTCTCAAAAACCCAAAGGCTAAATTTAGTATCAAGGGTACTATAATAGAAACTACTGAGGAGGAAAGGGATTTAGGAGTCACTATTTCAAGTGACTTAAAGGCAGGAAAGCAATGCAAAAAAGCAATGAGAAAGGCAAGTCAGATGCTTGGTTGCATATGGAGAGGAATCAGTAGCAGGAAAAGAGAAGTAATAATGCCACTGCATAGGTCATTGGTGCGGCCTCATCTGGAATACTGTGTCCAGTTTTGGAGACCATATCTCCAGAAGGATAAAAATACATTAGAGAGTGTACAAAGAAGGGTAACTAAAATGGTGCATGGCCTACATCACAAAACTTACCCGGAAAGGCTAAAAGATCTTAACATGTATAGTATGGAGGAGAGAAGGGAAAGGGGAGATATGATAGAAATGTTCAAATATACCAAAGGTTTTAACAAAGTTCAGGAGGGAAACATTTTTCAAAGGAAGATAAGTATTAGAACTCGAGGACATACACTGAAACTGGAGGGAGGCAGGTTCAGGGGAAATTTAAGGAAAAATTATTTCACAGAAAGGGTAGTGGATAAGTGGAATAGCCTCCCATCAGAGGTGGTAGAGGCTAAGACTGTAGAGCAATTTAAACATGCGTGGGATAGGCATATGAATAGCCTTTCAAAGAATTAAGGTTCAAAAAGGGTTGAGATAACCTAAAGGATAAAAGAAAGGGGCAGACTAGATGGGCCAAGTGGTTCTTATCTGCCGTCAAATTCTATGTTTCTATTTTTCTATGCACTGACTGACCATCAAATAGGTCAGTGAATCAGCCAGTTGGCTGATCCATTGGCCTAGTGTGTACCCAGAATTATCGTAACAAAAAATGGTTTGATGTGAACCTGGGGTCGCTGACGTGATTCTAAATAAGGACAGATGGAAATACTTATCTCTTGGTATTCCTTTTTACAATATAGTATTCTTGCTGTGTATTTCTTGAGATGGACAATAAACTCAGTTCGACAGATTATATGAAAAAAAAGGAAATTAAATGGTATATGAAACACGATTTACATCTTTCCTTATTTAGAATCATGGCAGCGCCCCCAGGTTCACATCAAACCATTTTTTTGTTACGATTATACTTCTGGGACCCATGTAGGGATGAGTCCTTTGTGAACCCAGGGGCAGCAGCCGTCTATTAACTTGAGCGCCAATTAGACCACACAATCCAATTGCTACTGTACCCAGAATTAGTCAAACTGTGAGCTGGACATTGATCAGCTAAGAAATAGACCACTCACAGCCAATCAGTGGCATGTTTCCATGGTAGCATTGGCTGATTGGGTGAAAGGGATAAAAGTTAAGAAATGTCCATGAGCCCTTCACTTTCTGTAGCAGTAATGTATGTATGTACGGTATGGTATGTAGGGTAGGCTTCTTGGGAGCTGTAGACACACTGTAAAGGACAATCTTACTTTAAATCTTACATGCACAACTATCAACCTTGTTCCCAGTGCTGCAGGGGATGGCACTGAGCTTCAGCCCAGGCTTAGGGTATACTTGAGAGGGGTAAACCTTTATTGTGGGGTCCCCACTTCACAAGAAATCCCTGTCCTGTGCTGACTAGTTGGTGGGTACAATGCTTTGGCATAAGCATGAAAATTTATGTGTTGTACAGACATAGCCACACACAGATGGTGCAATGACTTTGCCCACAAATTAGTTGCACGCATGCAGATACACACCATTCATTTTTATAGGCAGCCACCAGGCTGTGAATAGTTGAATCCTGACACATACGGCAGCATGCCACGATGAACGTGGCTACTTCTGTATTCTTTTTATAGAAAAGACTTGTGAGTTGATCCAGTAGTGTATTGACTTCTATTTATTGAATCGGGCATATTTTTCAGAGCATAATATGATATTGCTCCCGTGTTAAAGTTTAGTCAGTCTCTGATTTTCAAAAATGCGTAAACTAGAATGATAATGCAAATTCAGACCAACAAAAAATGTAGTAAATAATCTCTGTAATGCCTTTGTTGCTGTGCTACACAGGAGATTGGTGCTAATTCAGGTTGGATTGCAAATCGCGATCCAACGAGAATTTTTACATTTACCCAGCAGGCGCATGTGCAGCACCTGCCTCCACTTGTGCCCACACTTTCTGCATGGAGCCACAGAAAATTCTATTGCCTCTGTATGTCAATCAGGCAAAGGCAGTCGCGGGGTGGGGAGGTGGGCAATGCTCCATTTCCAAGGAGAAGACGGAGCGTTGCTGGGGCGGTGCATCATGAACGAGGGTGGAGTCGGCCGAACAGGGGCATGTCATGGGTGTGATCATGGCGGCTGCATGACATCACACGCAGCCGCCGTGATTAGGGAGAAGTCGGCGGGGTTGCATGAGGCATCAGGTATTTCTGCTAACAAGCAGAAATTGCGATCACTCACAATTTCTGCTTGTTGAAGGGGAGGAGGCTTCAGTAAGCATGATGTGTGGCCTTGCCCAGCGATGGGCAGCCCCCAGCATGCTAGGGAAAGGCTATCCTTACTGAATTAGCAACATATTACCCCAGGAAATCACCAGATGTGACAAACAAGGGATGACTAAAATATCATATTATATGAATTCAGGAGACAGAGGCATAGTTAAAAGAGCCAAGCATATGGGAAACAATCTTGGTTTGGGACAAGAAGCTAGTAAAAACAAGTTCAGAAACAGTGCAAGGTCAGGAATGCAGATACTAGAGTATTCAAAGAGTTCTGGGTCAATATCAGTTATTTTCAAGTAAGCAGTAGCAGTTTAACACACAATCCAAAGGGCAGGAATTATTACCAGAACTGGATAGATAAACTTTCTTCCTTATATATTTACCACATGTAGGATATTGACTTCAGCCAAAAAATGGTTGGAAAGCAGGGGTTGTCCAAAAGCTCAAGTATACTAGAAGCAACTGGCTGGAGCACTGATATCAAATTCACAAAATACTATATTAAAATACTGCTAATCACACCAGTGATTACATTTTTTAAGGCTATTGTACTAAGCTACTACTTATAACAGTCTACTTTATTTCCATAGATCAATTTTGGAGCTACTGACCCTGTCTTAAATGACAGACAATTATATCCAACTTTTTCACGGATTGTGCCAGATGATCAGGACCGTTATGCAACTATTGTTAAGTGTCTGCTACATTTTGGATGGAACTGGGTTGGAGTCATTACACCATATGACGGTAGTGGGGACATGGAGTCACTAGAACTGAGCAAACTGATGAGTCAGCATGGGATCTGCACTGAGTTTATCATTAAATTATCTAAGGAAGAAGAAATTAATAGAAGGAAATTTCAGGAGATGAAACAATTTACATCTAACATTATAGTACTATGTGGTACTGGTTCCATAAATTTATTTTATTTTTTTGAAGATAATGAATTTATTAATGACAATTTCACATTAATCTTCAGTGACACATGGACGAATGTCAAATATTTGAACGATATCTACTTCCCAATCATAAATTACAGCTTAATTTTTATATTGCCTCCTAAAAATTTTCCTAACATTAATCATTTTATAAACAATGCAAACCCATTTGAAAGACCAAATGACCCAATACTGGAAGATACTTGGTTGATGTTTTATGAATGTCTTTCACAAAATATTTTCAAAAATACAGTTTATCAGATTATGTATAATATTTCTGGACATAATTGCAGTGAAATAAAACATATTCAAGAGACATTTTATGACATTGCAGAATCGAAGCCCCACTATACATACATGTCAGTATATGCTCTGGCTCATGCTCTGGACAGAATGAATCTGCATAAAAATAAAGCTAAAACATTTGAATTAAAACAAACAGTAAGTTGTGTGTATGTAAGCAGGGCTTAAAGTGGTCCTGGAGAGGTTATGGAAATCATTTTCCCCACCACCTAACCCCCAACCCCTCACCCCTCACATTAAGTGGAGCAAAGGCCAGTGCTAGTGTTTTCAGCACCTCCCTGCAAACTATAAATTAGTGCCCTACTTCCCATACTTTATAAAGGGACATTGATCTCACAAGGAAGCAGAGTAATCACATAATAATGCCCCCAGTTCAAATTACACAGTAGCACAATCTTATTCACATTACACCGCATGTAGTGCTCCTGATTTATATTACACCACATAGTAATGCCCCTTATTCAAGTTACATTACTCAGTAGTGCCATTTATTCACATTGCACTTTACAATGGTACCCTTATATACAATGCCCACAGTAGTGCCCCTTATACGCAATTCCCACAGTAGTGGTGCCCCTTATGGGATACGGTCAGTAAGTCGGCACAGCTTAGGATGACAGTCATTAGGTCAACCACTGAAGGTTGACATGCATTAAGTCGACATGGTAAATAGGTCAACAGGTCAAAATGTTGACATTAGTTTTTCACTTTTTTTCATTTTTTGGACTTTTTCATACATGACAATTCACGTGGACTACAATTGGGAATGGTAACCTGTGCCAAGTGCAGCGGTAGCAAGGCAAGGTACCTTGCCTGAAGCATGGCGAGCAAAGTGAGCCATGCGATGGTGTTCCCCATCACTTTCCAAAGAAAACGACACAAAAAGTCCAAAAACTCATGTTGACCTTTTGACCTGTCGACCTAGTACATGTCGACTTAATGACTAGGTCGACCTATTTCCCCTGTCAACCTAATGCATGTCGACATTCCATGGTCAACCCAATGACTGTCAACCTTAGTTGAGTTTACCCAACAATCCATACCCCCCTTATACGCAATTCCCACAATAGTAGTGACCCTTACACATAATGACCACAGTAGTGCCGCTTATACACATCTTTGCTTTTGTCACTCCAGCAGCTCACCACCTATATCCCTTCAGTAGCTTCCCCACCTCTCTTGTCCCTCCAGACACCTCTCATCTTGTCTTCAAGATGCACAGAGCCTGCTCCTCTTCATGGCTCCTCTTCACTTCAGTAGTGGTGACAGCATGACATCACATACACCGTGCCAGAAAAGGAAGTCACTGGGACCTGAGGAAGGGATGAATGCTGTCCAACATACAGTACAGTATGTGTGAATACCAGGAGGGATGGGCTGTGAATGGAGGAGGACCGTGGAGCCACCAGGACCTGAGGAAGAGGGAGGTGGCAGCAGCTCATCAGTAACACTAGCACCCCCTGTATCATCTATTGATGTAGGTGATGGGGCAGGATTTTCTGTTGGAATTACTGTGCAGGGCAATTGAGGTTCCCCCTCACTTTTATCCCCTGTATGCAAGAGAGTAAAGAGAGAATTGTCAGTATTGAGTACTTGAATTTGATTTGCAACACTATTGCCATGATATTAGGTGGTCAGATTCCCTACACCCCCCCTAATTCCCACTCAGTTGTTGGGTCTACACCACCAACCCAGTGGGAATAGAACCTGTGGTGAGCAAATCTCACCACTGGGCCCACAGCACAGTGAGCACAGCAAGCCCAGGAAGCCCCCCCCTCCCTCTTACCAACTCTGACATCTTTCTCCCATGTATCTGGTGAGGAAGTCATGGCCCTCATCCATCCCCCTCACAACCTCCCCACTTCACCCTATCCCCTCCCACCTCCTCCGCTACCTCTCTCCTTCTGCCTGTTCCCATCTTACCCACCTTCTCAATTTCTCTCTCTCATCAGGCACTGTCCCCTCTGCCTTCAAGCATGCTCTTGTCTCCCCTATTCTTAAAAAACCTACCCTTGATCCAAACACTATCCAAACATCGACCCATCTCTCTCCTTCCATTTGCCTCCAAACTTCTTGATCATATTGTCTATAATCACCTCTCTGCCTTTCTTTCCTCTCACTCATTGCTTGTCCCATTCCAGTCTGGTTTCCGTTCTCTCCACTCCACTGAAACTCAGCAGATGAAGAACATCTAGCAAGGAAGATTAGCCTTGCAGTTGCATTTAAAATGGATTGTAGTGGTGAGAGCCAATGTTTGGGAAGACCAGTAAGGAGACTATTACAATAATCAATGCGGGAGACGATGAGTGCATGGAATAGAGTTTTTGAGGTGTATTTTGTAAGATAAGAGCATATTTTGGATGTTTATTAGGTGCATGTAACATGATTTAGAGACATATTGAATGTGTTGAACAAAGGACAGTTCAGAGTCAAGGGTGACACCTAGGCAGTGAGCTTGTGGGGTAGGGTGGATAGTCACATTGTCAACAGTTATGGAGATATCAACTATTCTTGGCTGGTGTGAAAACAATTCATTCAGTTTTGGAAATGTTGAGTTTGAGGTGGCGAGATGACAGCCAAGATGAAATGGCAGACAGGCATCCAGTGACACGAGCCAATACAAATGGTAATAAATCTGTGCAGGATAGGTAGATTTGAGTATCATCAGCGTACAAATGATACTTAAATCTGAAGGAGCTGATTAGTTTACCAAGAGATGAGATATAGATTGAGGACAGCAGATGACTCAAGACTGAGCCTTGCGGTACTCCAACTGATAGAAGTAGAGAAGAAGTAATATCAGAGAAATGAACACTGAAAGAGTGATTAGATAGGTAGGATGAGAACCAAGTAAGGGTTGTGTCCTGAATACCTAGGGATTGTAGTGTTTGTATTAGAAGAGAGTGGTCAACAGTGTCAAAAGCAGCAGAGGGATCTATAAGAATAAGTAGTGTGTAATGGCCTTTCAATCTAGCAGTGACTAGATCATTCACTACTTTGGTCAGTGCCGTCTCTGTGGAGTGTTGGGCACGAAAGCCTGACTGAAGTGTGTCCAATAAGTTGTGGGAGTTAAGAATGTGTGTAAGGCAAGTGTAGGCAAGTGTCTCAAGTAGCTTGGAGGGACATGGTAGCTGAGAAATGGGACGGTAGTTAGAGTGTGTTTGGGTGAGAGTTGTGTTTTTTTAGAATGTGAGTAATCAGTGCATGTTTAGTCAGAGAAGGAAAGATACCAGCAGATACAGAGAGATTACAGATTTTAGTTAAGGTTGGGATAAGCACAGGAGACAAAGTATTACTGACTTTTGAGAATATAGGATCAAGAGGAGAGATAGTGGAGTAGGAGGATGAAAAGAGTGTTGATTCTTTATCTTCACTTGTGGGTTCAACTGAAGAGAAAGTGCCAGAGTGTTCAGGTAGGGAATTGAGCAGGTCACTGGCTGAGTTAGAGAATACCATTTTATCTCGGATTTTATCCATCTTATCCTTGAAGTAGGAAGCAAGTTCTTGTACACTGATAGTAGGTAGTGGAGGAGGTGAGGGATGGTAAAGAAGTGATTTAGATGTATTTTAAAAGTCCTATGTATAGTGAATAGACCCCATTCTCTCATTGCCTATAAAATCTAGGGCCACAGTTACTGTATACTATAAGTGTACGAGTAAGTTCAGAACATTTACTGTGTTTGTGCTATTACTTATACAGACATTTTTATTTCCTAATGAAAGCGGCACTCTATGAGAAACCTTCATTACACAGATCCCACTGGAGAAGAGATGACCTTCAATGAGAGAGGAGATCTGCCCTCTAAGTGGTCAGTAGCAAACTGGGTTATATATAAAACTAACACATCATATGAATTTGTTTTAAAGTTTGTGACCACCTTTGAAGAATCAGAAGATGACCAAGTTTATAATATCAAAGCAGGAGAAATCACATGGAAAAATGGCACGGTAAGAGAAGATGATACACAGTATATCATATACAATAGGAATGCAGTTGATGTCTGATACATGCAGGCATGCCAAACTATCCCTTTAAACCAGGATACATGAATCACACAGATTCTGGCTGACTACAAACTTGCATTTCACCTGGTTTTACTCAGCTAGAGAACCTGTGTATTTCATGAGTGTCCCAATTAAAGGTTATATATGGTAAGCCTAGATACATGGCATCTGTCAAAAATTTGTTACACAAATAAAAACATCATGAACTTCCGTGTATTAAATTATTTTGACTGGACTTGGAATAGCTTCCTAGCACAGATTAGTGAGAGAAGACTGTAAGTTCGCTACAGGGATTGTTTAGAAAGCCAGTTGGTGCAGCATATTCTGATGGAGCCACCTTCATGGCAAGATAATGACAGTATATTGTGCAGAAATACTGTAAAACATATGATTGAATAATTAAACATCTCAAGCACTTTGAGTTTCATTAAACATTGGAGGTAGGTTGCTAAATTTTGTTAGACAACCAAAAATATACAAGAAATTTATGATGAAATAAATGTTATTATTATTATTATTATTATTGTTGTTGTTGTTATTATTATTATTATTAGTATTAGTAGTATTAGTAGTAGTGGTTGTAGTAAGTAATAGTAGTAGTATTATTAGTGATAGTGGTAGTAGTAGTATTAGTGGTAGTGGTGGAGGTGGTAGTAATAGTAGTATAGGTAGGAGTAGAAGTAGTAGTAGTAGCAGCAGCAGCAGGAATAGAATAGGTAGTAGTAAGTAGTAGTAGTAGTAGTAGTAGTAGTAGCAGCAGCAGCAGCAAGTAGTAGTAGTAGTAAAAGTAGTATAGGTAGTAGTAGTAGTAGTAGTAGTAGTATTATTAGTATTAGTAGTGTAGGTAGTAGTAGTAGTAGTAGTAGTGGTGGTAGTAGTAGTAGTAGTAGTAGTAGTAGTAGTAGTAGTAGTAGTAAATGTAGTATAGGTAGTAGTAGTAGTAGTAGTAGCAGCAGCAGCAGCAAGTAGTAGTAGTAAATGTAGTATAGGTAGTAGTAGTAGTAGTAGTAGTAGTAGTAGTAGTAGCAGCAGCAGCAAGTAGTAGTAGTAAATGTAGTATAGGTAGTAGTAGTAGTTTTCCTTCACCTCTCCCACCCGGGAATGTAACAGTATATTTAGTATTGCAACCAGAACCAGGTCCGAGGCTGCAGGAACAATAACAGAGGTGACAGATATGGAAACAGTAGATATCGGGACATCATATTTTTGCTTTTATTGCTATTATTCTTAGATGGTTTCAAAAGGAAATAAAGGAAATAATGTGTGTAGTAGTGATAAAGTAGATTTAATTATGTATGTACAGTATGTAAACTTCTCTGTACAAATGAAATTAATTGTATTGTCCTTGATAATCAATGATTTATGTAATCACAATGGGATTCACAGACTGACAGAGCAAGGTCTGCGATCCCAGAATGTCCACTGAGTTATTCAATATTGAAAACACAGTTTACTTTACCCAAGAGAATGATGGAGATGTCAATATGCTTACTCTGATGAATTCCCCCAATAAGAAGAGTAAATATTCTTCAAAGTTAATTATTTTATTGAAAACCCTTTGTCCACTAATTAGAAATTAATTACCTATTTATTTATTTTTCCCTTTTTGAAATATTTTTGTATTTTTACTTTGCTATTGAATACATTAATAATTTAAAATAAAAAAACCCTCATGTACCTTGCACCTGATTTTGGATTACCACAGGAATGCATGATCGCAATACCTATGGGATCCAATTATATAAAAAAATAGGTTGAGAGGTTTTCAGCTCTGAAAAAAGATACTCATCTCTCCATGCAGAATATCAAGATTGTATGTTAATATTTCAGATCTCAAAGCTGTGAACATGTTGACAGTCTTCTCATGTTGAAATGTTCAATGTTGTCATTTTATCAATGTTTAAAATTCCAAAATCCTGATTTATTCTACTATCTTGATGACAGTGGCAATAGGCAGACAGAAACTGGGACAATAAAATCAGGGTATGCTGTGGAAAATGAAACTAAGTTTTCTCTACTTCTCCTTTACCACCAAATTCAGCACATTTTTAAGAATTAATAGCATTAACCAAGTCATGACTTATGTCAGAAGAGAGGACCGTAAATATTCACAAAGAAAGTTCATATGCTTTTAGGGTAGTACATGATTTTGGGGATTCATGTAATAAAAAAAGACTTTATAACAGCAACAAACAACCAATATGTACATGTGAAAGCAGTTAAGGAGTTGCTAGTAGCTATACAATTATGACCTACTGTACTAGTGGCTGTTACACTGCCAAAACCAATGCCAAACATGATACAACTACTAATGTAAATCACCAATGTCATATCACCAGAAATGCAGCTGCTCAGAGAGAAGGCATAAAAGAAAATATACTGTATTCACTAGTGTGAATTATATATGTATAGCAAGTGAAAAAAGATGAACCCAAATATAAAAAGCATCACTTTAAACAAAATAACTAAGAGACAAAATGTAAAGATTAATCAGGACATGGAAGGCTTTTGGCCAAGCATCAGAATCACTTTGGCCAAGCATCAAAATGTCCTGTCACCCCAAAATCACTCACAGATATCTCATTTACTGACCTATACAGTTAGAGCATCCATGAGTAATCTGATTAAGACCTACTGGTATAGTAATATCTTCAAATAATTTTAAGACATATACTATGTCTCCTATATTGTCTGTTTGCAGAAAACAATCAGTGAGGAAGGATAAAACACGACTTTGATGTATTTCCTTTTTACAAATCCTAAAACCAAATTTAAATTCAAGTTCCAGAGGATAGATTGATTCAGTGTGATTTGGTATGGAATAAAGGATATGTCATTGCTAATGCACGGGATCATTTCTGTAGGTACAGCATACCTAATGTAATACCATCTGTTCAAAGTACACATTTTAGGGGACTTATTTTTAAACAAAATATGTCAGCTTCTTAGTATAAAACATCAGTTGCACACACCACACTTATAACTGTTAAATGGGAAAGTGAAACGAAATAATAGGACAGTTAAATGCAAACTAACCAAACTATACAGCTAGCTTAGTTGGCAGTGACCGGAAGCTTTACTATTAGTTCTACATTTTGAATTGCCACTAGAAGAGAATTAAAAACTTCTCTGTTTGAGATATTATTTATAAAACTAAACAAAGTCATAAATGCACATGGAAATAAATTACTTTACTGTCAATGATATCATCTCAAGGAAAGGCAAAAGAAAATATGCATATATGTGAAATTTACACAACCAATACCTGTGGAATGTTTTTGTCATATTCTGCAGGCTGGTGATTATATAATAGTCTGTAATTTCCTGAGGTCATGCTTACTGAAGGACCATTTCAAGTACTGATATGTACAAGTACAGGTACTGCTGATTACTCATTCTGCTGTTAATGTAATGGAGCAGACAATGGAGATTAATGATACTCATTGCAAACAAGTAAATTCTCCTGAAACAGCTCAAACAAAAAACAAACTTCAGAATACAGTTACTTCACTTCACATGTAAAAGCATTAAGTCACAGAAAGTGTTTCTTATTTCAGGCATATCCTTGCCACTTGACAATAGGAAAAAACAAAACATCAATAAAGAAGTTCCTCCGGTCATTGTAATATAACTGGGCTATTTGATAGCTCAGTTAATGCTAATGAGAAATATATATTTAAGGAGTACTGTGAAGGTCTTTATGATCAGATATTTTAGTTGGCACTAGGCCATATGTGGGACTGTGGAAATACCTTATTGGATTGGACACTCTGATTAACATGTACTATATTCTGATTGAGGGTTTTTTAATATTTAAGTGACTAATGATGATATGACTAATGATAAATATGACACACATGAGATACATAGTTTACCTGTGAGAATATATAGAAAAAGGGGGTAGGTAGGCGCACTGGTATGATCACCAGTTAATAAGTGAGAAAATTATTCGTGAATTGGGGTAAATGCAAGATGAATATATTTCTTTGCAAATAATCATAGATACAAATATCGTCCTGTGTATAGGACACAGGTCCTCATTAGAGTACTGGTGGTGCTCCGAAGTGTTTGGACAAAAGTACACAGAATTAGAGACAAAATAAATCTCTCTTTCATGGGGCACTCTTCAACTAAATTGCTAAAACTTAACTTTTATGTATGGACTTACTTATACACAAACACGCATTTAATATATATAATATATACTGTACACAGGTTAAAAAAATGTGTTTTCTAACAAGAACAGCCCTGTATAACCGAACCAAATCTATGACTCATATTGCAGGATACATGAAACAAAGTATCTAAACCGCTATATCGGTTATTTCCAGTAAAGAAAATTACATTGTCATATACTCATTCAAAATCATCTATAGTACCAAGTATTCATAAATAATTTCTGAGATAATTGTTAATGCAAATCTCAAGATAGAGCAATATGTACATCGGATTCTCTGTATAATGCCCTTAAATCATATTCTCACTGGAAATCCCGTTCCTTGTCAGAAGGAGGGGATTTTGTATCATAAACATTTTTGTCATGTAGACAGGTGGCAAAACAATGATTCAATCTACAGGTAAATCTCTATAATATCTTGCCACCATAGTGATACTGTTATTGCTATTATCCAAACCAAACAAATATAGCTACAATGCAGAGGTTTACCCTTGGTAAATATAAGTTGTCTACCATAATTATCCACCATACATGTTTGTATCTAATCATATCATATATATATATATATATATATATATATATATATACACACAGTGGGGCAAAAAGTATTTGGACAGCCACCGATTGTGCAAGTTGACCCACTTAAAAAGATGAGAGAGGTCTGTAATTTCCATCTTAGGTACACTTCAACTGTGAGAGACAGGATCTGAAAAAAACGAGTAAATCACATTGTATGATTTTTAAACAATTTTTTTGTATATTCTTGCGGAAAATAAATATTTGGAAAATCTAAAAGTTTAACTCAATACTTTGTAATATAACCTCGGTTGGCAATTACAGAGGTCAAACGTTTTCCTGTAGTTCTTGACCAGGTTTGCACACACTGTAGCAGGTATTTTGGCCCACTCTTCCATGCAGATCTTCTCTATATTTGTCATGTTTTGGGGCTGTCGCCGGGCAACACAGACTTTCAACTCCCTCCACAGATTTTCTATTGGGTTGAGGTCTGGAGACTGGCTAGGCCACTCCAGGACCTTGAAATGCTTCTTACGGAGACACTCCTTAGTTGCCCAGGCTGTGTGTTTGGGGTCATTGTCATGCTGGAAGACCCAGCCTCGTTCCATCTTCAATGCTCTTACTGAGGGAAGGAGGTTTTTGACCAAAATCTCATGATACATGGCCCCATTCATCCTCTCCTTAATACAGATCAGTCGTCCTGTCCCCTTTGCAGAAAAGCAGCCCCAAAGCATGATGTTTACACCCCCATGCTTTACAGTGGGTACGGTGTTCTTGGGATGCTATTCATCATTCTTCTCCCTCCAAACACGGTGAGTGGAGTTTATACCAAAAAGTTTGATTTTGCTCTCATCTGACCACATTACATTCTCCCAATCCTCCTCTTGATCATCCATATGGTCACTGGCAAACTTTAGATGGGCCTGGACATGTGCTGGCTTAAGCAGGGGGACCTTTTGGGCACTGCAGGATTTCAATCCATGATGACGTAGTGTGTTACTAATGGTAACCTTTGTGACTGTGGTCCCAGCTCTCTTGAGGTCATTGACCAGGTCCCCCCGTGTAGTTCTGGGCTGATTCCTCACCATTCTCAAGATCATTGATACCCCCCGAGGTGAGATCTTGCATGGAGCCCCAGGTCGAGGGAGATTGTCAGTGATCTTGTATTTCTTCCATTTTTTAATAATCGCACCAACAGTTGATCTCTTCTCTCCAATCTGCTTGCTTATTGTCGGGTAGCTCATCCCAGCCTTGTGCAGCTCTACAATTTTGACACTGGTGTCCTTAGATAGCTCTCTGGTCTTGGCCATGGTGGAGAGGTAGCAGTCTGACTGTTTGAGGGTGTGGACAGGTGTCTTTTATACAGATAACCAGTTCAAACAGGTGCAATTAATACAGGTAATGAGTGGAGGATAGAAGAGCTTCTTAAAGAAGAAATAACAGGTCTGTGAGAGCCAGAAATCATGCTGCTTGGTAGGTGTCCAAAGATTGATTTTCCACAAGAATATACAAGTAAATTGTTTAAAAATCATACAATGTGATTTCCTGTTTGGTTCTTTTCAGATTCTGTCTCTTACAGTTGAAGTGTACCTATGATGGAAATTACAGACCTCTCTCATCTTTTTAAGTAGGTCAAATTGCACAATCGGTGGCTGTCCAAATACTTTTTTGCCCCACTGTATGTATATGTATATATATATATATATATATATATATATATATATATATATCACTTGTGTGTAGGCGGCACCCGGTAAGAAACACTCTCATAAGCGCAGGTAAATGTTCAACGTTTCAAAGCTTTTAATACCGCTTCTTCGTCAGGACACAAACATAGAAATACAAAACGTACCTTATAAAGACCATCTCACCCTCCACGTGCGTCAGCCGTGGCACGCGTCCCCAGCATGAAGACGCCCACTGATGATGCCATCACCCGGCAGCCGGCGCCATGGCTACAAGTAAAAACAAACAAAGTGCTGCTGCTGTCAACCACGGAGTGAACACGCATTGACAACCATATACTCTACTATCACAGCTGTATAAACAACAATACATCAGCACAAAACATCAACAGGCAAAATGCCAATGTTATTTAGTCGTTGCATATGCCACAATGCACAATCGTAATGGCAACCGCAGCGGCTAAGCGCATAAAAAAACAAGAAATGGAATACATGAAATATCCAATAATTTAATACAAAAATCATTTAAAAGGCCAATTGCACCCAATCACCTAGACCATTAAACACATATAATAGCGACATATGGAACCGACAGATCAGTCACCACTAAACAGAAGTAACAATTTTATAAAAAACAGTGTAACCCTAAAGTTTCATTAAGGCCCTTTGGAGCCATAGTACCTAGTCGGTAAATCCAACTGGTTTCACAACGCAGTAATTTAAGGCCCCTATTGCCACCCCACAGACACAAAGGTATATGATCTATTATGATGTATCGTAAGCAAGCTATACTATGTCCAGCCTGGACAAACTGTCTGGCTACAGGTTGCTCACTATGACCAGATGCAATAGCAGCTTTTATAGAGGATCTATGTGTAGCTTTCCTCTCACAAAGTGTGCGTTCAATCTTGCCGACGTAATATAGCCCGCATAGGCAGGTAATCAGATATACAATATATCTGGTAGTGCAAGTAACCCTATGTCGAATATAATATTTCTTCCCATTATGTGGATGACAAAAATGGGAGCCAACTGTCAAATCCCTACATGTTGTACAATTTAGGCAACGGTAACAGCCTGCTTTACGTCCAAGGAAACCTGCCTGCTCACTCTGGGTATGTTGTATTTTAGTAATATCAGTCTTCATAACCAAGTCTCTGATATTTCTCTCCCCATGTATAGCATGGCATGATTGACATATTGGTCAAACTAAGATTAGAGTCAGTGGTCACAACCGGCCACCATTTTTTAGCCACTTTCCGTATCCCATCACTGGCAACATTATAATGGTTAACATGGTTATAAGGTACATTTTGTATTTCTATGTTTGTATTCTGACAAAGAAGCATTATTAAAAGCTTCGAAATGTTGAACATTTACCTGCGCTTATGAGAGTGTTTCTTACCGGGTGCCGCATACACACGAGTGATATGCTTTGGATCCCCGCAGTGGTTTCCTAGAGATTGGCACCGGGACAGGTATTCAAGTAATAGGAGTTCTGCTTCAACTTGCATAATATATATATATATATATATATATCTCAAAGAAAAGGAAACTGTATACAATATGAAGCAAGTAATATAGCATTACAATGTTTCATAGAACAATATCGTACACCACTGCTTCTTACCATCCAACTACCAATAATAAGGGCATCAAATGGCCAGTGAGCGGGTGCAGTATATAGTGATTTCCCAACATGGAAATCTCAGGCACTGATACTTCTCACCATCATACCATCAATCATTATAACATCAGATGGCAAGTGAGCGAGTGTAACTAATATTGAAATGACGTAAGGTGCTTCTACTGTCGGTTGCTAATGGTTCCATCCTACTGTGATTTATGTAACTGATGAGAGAGCACTTAAAAGGAAAAAAAGGAGAAGAGAAAAGTGCAGCAAAACAAAAGCTATTTTCCAATCACCAAGTATAGAAAAAGTTAGAAGGGTGTAAAGTCTCTCTGATAATTATCCTGCACTGCTGCTTCTCGTCATCATATTTTGATAGATCAAAACATCGAATGGCCAGTGAGCGGGTGCCTTAGGTAAACAGGAGAAATATATGAGAAATTTTGCTGCCAGATAAGAAAAAAGAGACAATGTGTTTAATTAGATGCTGAACAATAAGTGAATGTTGTTACTAATATCATACACAGCTGCTTCTTGCCATCCAACTACCAATAATAAGGGCATCGAATGGCCAGTTAGTGGGTCCAGTATATAGAGATTTCCCAACCTGGAATTATCATGCACCATCATACTTCTCACCATCATACCATCAAACATTGGAACATCAGATGGCAAGTGAGTGAGTGTAACTGATATTGGAAGGAAGTAAGGTGCTTCTACTGTCGGTTGCTAATGGTAACTGTCCTATTGTGAATTGCGTAACCGATGAGAGAGCACTGAAAAGTAGAAAGGAAAAGAGGAAAGTGCAGCAAAACAAAGACTAAAATTATTTTCCAATCACCAAGTATACAAATAATCTGGAGGGTGCAAAGTCTCTATTAATTATCCCGCACTGCTGCTTCTCGCCATCATATTTTGTTAGATCAAAAACATTGAATGGCCAGTGAATGGGTGCTTTAGGTAAATATGAGAAATATATAGAGAAATGTGCTATCAGATTAGCAAAAAGAGACAGTTTGTTTAATAAGATGCTGAACAATAACTAGATGTTGTTAATATGATATGCATTAGATATAATCACTGTACTTCCCTTGTTCAAATTCTTTTCATGGTGGATTTTCAAAGGATTTTAGCTGCTAATGTGGATATGCATTATGTCTTTCCAAAAATATGGTCCGGTAGCCAAATGCTGCCTCCTACATGCACGTTTCACCGAGGGTGGTTTCATCAAGGAGTCGGGGAGACTAGATAGATTAGATTAGATACTAACATGATAAAGAAAGATTACCAGCGCTGGCTGATCATGCTTATAAAATATGTAAATAACAATCTATATTCCAAAAGGCTTAATAATTAAAATACCACATTTATTTCACATGTATAGACATATAAAAGGATTAATATATAATAAATGAATAAAATATTCGATAATATATGCCACAAGATGTCTGAATTATTTGTATATCCACATTTGGCTGTTAGTAGCACTCAAGGGGACTAAAGACACTGGAGATGTCCATCACTAATTGGTTATTTTTGCATAAAGCCGATAATTTTGCAGATATGAGGTATTTACCAGTGATCCTGAAAGCAGATAATGTCCACCTGTTGTATAGCTGGGTCGGTTATCCTCTTTGGCATGGAGGATTGGATCCGAAAGGGTGGATGCTGCTAAATAAATGTCCCAAATGGTGTGCACCAGAGTGTCAGGAAAGCCAGTGGTAATGATGAATGTCAGGATAAATGAAATAGCTCAACGCGTTTCGCTGGTTTAGATGATCCAGTTTCCTCACTTGCTCCTGAGGAAGCTGGATCATTGAGTTGCCACCTGTCTACATGAATAATATGTTTATGATACAAAATCCCCTCCTTCTGACAAGGAACGGGATTTCCAGTGAGAATATGATTTAAGAGCATTATAGAGAGAATCTGACGTACATATTGCTCTATCTTGAGATCTGCATTAACAATTATCTCTGAAATTATTTATGAATACTTGGTACTATAGATGATTTTGAATGAGTATATGACAATGTCATTTTCTTTGCTGGAAATAACAGATAAAGCGGTTTAGATACTTTGTTTCATTTATCCTGCAATACGAGTCATAGATTTGGTTCGGTTATACAGGGCTGTTTTTGGTAGCAAACACCCTGTTTTTTTTTAACCTATGTATATATTATATATGTTCAATGTGTGTTTGTGTATAAGTAAGTCCATACATAAAAGTTACGTTTTAGCAATTTAGTTTAAGAGTGTCCCATGAACAGGGCCGTTTCTTGGGGCAGGCGAGCAGTGCAACCGCACTGGGCGCCCGCCGCGGCACTAACTGTGGCTCCCTGCTTCCCCTTCCTATTTCTCCCCGAGTAACCCGCTCGGGGGGGCGGAGTTTCACGTAATGACGCAGTTGCGTCGTTACGCCACGACGCAACCCCGTCACTCCGCGAAACTCGCCCCCCCCCCCGAGCGGAGTACAGAGGGGGATCCAAGTTAGGAAGAGGGAAAGGGTGGCACGAGGAGCGACTGGTGAGGCAGGCCGAAGAGCGATATTCACCTCTGTAAGTATTCTCTCTCTCTCTCTCAATGTGTAAAATGGGGACACCTGCCGTAATGTGTGAAATGGGGACTGTTGCCTGCCGTAGAGTGGGGATTTAATGTATCAAGGGCATTGCGGTATGTGGCATAATATGGTGCAGGGGGCATTACTGTGTGGGGCTTAATATGGTAGAATTTTTTTGTTGCCTGTGGTGGTCGTGAAGATCTGTTGGAGCAGGGTCAAAAACTGGATTGTGAGATAGTCTTTTCAGACGAGGCCATGCCCATTTAAATGAGTCCACACCCATTTAGATGAGGCCACGCCCCCTTGCAGGTGCGCACAAGTTTTTTTTTATCTAGATGTGTGGGGGGGCACATTTTTTATGTCATGGGGGGAAATTTTTAAATCTCGCACTGGGAGCCAAATTGGCTAGAAACAGCCCTGCCCATGAAAGAGAGTTTTATTTTGTCTCTAATTCTGTGTTACCTGGGAGAAGACATGTATGGAAAGTCTTGCCAAGGAGAGATCATAGGAATGATTTAACAGAAAATTCAGTGCAAGTAATACATTAAGGTATAGCAAAAGCACTTAGGAAAAGTGAATGCTAGATTTGTACTCATCTGCCTTTATGTGTATAGGTGAATATACCCATACTAGCTCACTGTACCAGCACCACATATATGATACATAGAGAATGGTCTTGCCATAGTAAAACAAATAAAAACATTTGTATTTAATGATGCACATAAAATAGTCTGTACTGAATTTACCCTATCTAAATATGCGTGCAAAAAATAATAATTTATGTCCCTACCTGTGCCAGTTGTAACTGGGACGACTGAGATTTGCATGCATTTTCAGAAATGATATATTATATTGCAGTTGCTGTAATTATTTTAGACATTGTATTCATGAATTTCAAGTGTCCATCGATAAATAGCATACTGTGCATGCATTCTGCTCTGGCCGCTCAGCAGGTCAGCATGCATATGGCAAGATGGCAACTACAACCTGGTCTCTGCACATTTTCCCCTCAAATTCCAGCTCACCTGGAGAGGAAGGTCTGTATTTAAGAAAATGGGCATTGGGAGAGATATCCATTAGTTTTGTTTCTAAAACAGTTTTTTCATTAAAATTTAAATTGAAAGCCTATTTTCTGGTGTGAAGTTTATTTATTTTCATGTTTTTATTAACAGTTTCTTATATAGTGGAGAATACTCCATTGCTCTTTAAAATTGGAACAACAGTTACCGGAGCCAGAATAACCGGAGCTCTGGATGTGAAGTCAGTGACAAAGTCAAGAGCAGAGAGTGAGGAGGGGAACGAGTTGGAGGTGGGCAGAGTAGTGAGTTGAGAGTGGCAAAGAGGTGCTGGGGGTTGGAAGACTGGGAGGAGATGAGGTTAATGAAAGATGACTGTTAAGCAAGAGAAAGGGCAGTACTGAAGGATGAGAAGATAATTTTGAAATGGAAGAAGTCTTCCTTAGAGCGTGATTTCCTCCAGTGTCACTCAGCAGTACATGATCATTTTTGAAGATATCTGTTGCATTTGGTGTGCCAGGGTTGGGGCATTAATTTGCGAGGGTGAATAGTGGTTGGTGGAGCAACAGAGTCAAGAGTAGAAGTAAGGGATGCATTGTATATGGAAGTGGCTTGTTCAGGGCATGAGAGAGAGAATAGAAGAGAGAAGTGAGTCAAATAGGGAGAAAATGAATATGGTGTCAATAGCCTCAATGTTATGCTTAGTGATGGTAGCCTTAGAAGGGGGAAATGGGGAAGCAGAGAAAGATAGGTTAAAGGAGAGCGGGTGGTGTTTAGATAGGGGAAATGGGGAGTTGCAAAAATCAGAAATATCACAACGGTGATTGAAGAAGAGATTCAGTGAGCTCCCATTCACATAGGAGGGTGGAAAGGTCCACTGGGAGAGACCAAGTTAAGAGGTGAGGTTAAGGAGTTTAGAGCAGGGGATTGTGTGAGGATATCGATGGGGATGTTGAAATCGCCTCAGGATAATGAAGGGAATGTCAGAAGAGAGGAAGTGAGGAATCCAGGAAGCAAAGTTGTCGATGAATTTGGAGGCAATGCCAATTGGGGCAGTAAATGACTGCTACTCTAAGATGGACTGGTTAAAAGAGGCGTATAGCATGGATCTCAAATGTAGAGAGTGTAAGGGATGGTTCTGGTTGTATGAGTTGGTAGGAGTAACTAGAAAGTAAAAGGACTCAGCAACACCCCCATGTCGACCCCTAGGTCAGGGGAGGGGGGTGAATGTGAGGCCCCAGCAGAGATAGCAGCAGGAGAATTAGTGGGATTAATCCAGGTTTCAGTAATGGCTAGTAGGTGCATGGAGTCAGAAATGAAAAGATCATGAATGGGGACCAGTTTGTTACAAACAGATCTGGCACTCTAGATGGTGCAGTATAGGGGGTATTAGTTTGTAGGAGAGATGTGAATGAGATTATCAGGGTTGTTGTAGCAATAAGGTGAGATTAACTTTGAGGGCAGGTATGATGAGAGAGTGGTGATGGTTAGGGTGCTTGAGCTAGGAAGGGAAACTGCAGGAGGTTGGCAGGGAGGGAGTTCAGTGTGATGTGGATGGAGGTATGGGGAGATTACAGAAAAGGAAGGGATAGAGCAGGGCTGAGTGGTGGGGTAGTAGGACCATGAGGCAGAGGTGAATGAAAGTATGGTAACAGGAAATGAGGGGAAAGGAAACAGAGGGATGGAGGGGAGACAGAGGAAGGGAGAGAGGAGGAGACTAGGGGGGGGGGATAAAGATACATTATTAGGTAGACAATGAGTGTTGTGGGGAGTAGAAGAAAACCTTGACATAGTGTTAAGTATGTACAAAGGTGAGGGAAACTGGAACTAGAAGTAGAAGCTGGAAGGGAATCAGAGCAGAAGAATTGCAGAAATGCAAGTGAGAAAAGCAGTGTAATCTTAATGGGTGTAGATTTAGTTTGAAGTGAATCAAAAGCGTAGATAAAGTGGGTGTAGAAATGTATTTGGACTGTAAGAAATGAGAGGATTGTGAGCGAGGGATAAAAAGCAATGGTAAATCAGAAAGGACTTTAAAGTGTTTGTAGGTAAAATTGCATTAGTGTAGCGGTGCATAAAAAACAAATTACAAAAATACAGATAAAAGCATTTGTTGGTAAAATAGATGTTTTTTTAAATGTCCAAGTAAGCATAGCCAGATTAAGGGGGGATGCAGGGCATACTGTACCCCGGGCCCCCCTGTGTCAGGGCCCCCCTTCCAGAGCACACTGATATCACTCGCTTTCCATATATATACACAACCTATACCTCCCACCATGATGCATTCCAGGAGGGACAAAATGCTCTCTACCTGGACTTCCTTCTAAATTTGTAATTGCAAACAACTGTGTGTAAATACCTTTCTAATCAATTAAATATTTCAACAAAGGTGACGCCAATCATATAGTGAGGGGGAAGTACATGTAGAGAGCATTTTATCCCTCCTGAAATTGGACATGTTGGGAGTTATGCACAATCTAATATACACCCCCACCTTCCACCGGGGCCCGCCTGTCTTAAGTGCCCCGGGCACCCCCAAGGTTTACTCCGGCCCTGCAAGTAAGGTAGATCTGTGCTGTTTAATCAGATTCAACAATCAGGAGGTGAATGATATGAAGAGTAAGTGACTTACATTTTGTATTAGTTTTCTATGTTTTGTTAGATAGGTGTCCTTTTGTTTTCCTTGTGTTTCACTTAGTGATGTGCACCGGAAATTTTTCGGGTTTTGTGTTTTGGTTTTGGATTCGGTTCCGCGGCCGTGTTTTGGATTCGGACGCGTTTTGGCAAAACCTCCCTGAAATTTTTTTGTCGGATTCGGGTGTTTTTTTTACAAAAAAACCCTCAAAAACTGCTTAAATCATAGAATTTGGGGGTCATTTTGATCCCATAGTATTATTAACCTCAATAACCATAATTTCCACTCATTTTCAGTCTATTCTGAACACCTCACACCTCACAATATTATTTTTAGTCCTAAAATTTGCACTGAGGTCGCTGGATGGCTAAGCTAAGCGACACAAGTGGCTGACACAAAATCCTGGCCCATATAGGAGTGGCACTGCAGTGTCAGGCAGGATGGCACTTCAAAAAAATTGGCCCCAAACAGCACATGATGCAAAGAAAAAAAGAGGCGCACCAAGGTCGCTGTGTGACTAAGCTAAGCGACACAAGTGGCCGACACAAACACCTGGCCCATCTAGGAGTGGCACTGCAGTTTTCTAGCGAGAGGATGAGTGCTTGCATCCTCATGTGAAGCTGAACCACTAGCCATGAACATAGGCCAGGGCCTCAGCCGTTCCTTGCCACTCCGTGTCGTAAATGGCATATTGGCAAGTTTACGCTTCTCCTCAGGCGCTTTTAATTTTGATTTTTGGGTCATTTTACTGAACTTTTGTTTTTTGGATTTTACATGCTCTCTACTATGACATTGGGCATCGGCCTTGGCAGACGACGTTGATGGCATTTCATTGTCTCGGCCATGACTAGTGGCAGCAGCTTCAGCACGAGGTGGAAGTGGATTTTGATCTTTCCCTATTTTACCCTCCACATTTTTGTTCTCCATTTTTTAATGTGTGGAATTGTATACCAGTATCAATAGCAATGGCCTACTACTATATATACTGCGCACAACTGAAATGCACCACAGGTATGGATGGATAGTATACTTGATGACACAGAGGTAGGTAGAGCAGTGGCCTTCCGTACTGTACTGCTATATATACTGGTGGTCACTGGTCAGCAAAACTCTGCACTGTACTCCTCCTATATAATACAGCTGCTCTCCAGTCCCCACAATTAAGCAGTGTGAGCACAGATATATGCAGCACACTGAGCACAGATATGGAGTTTTTTTCAGGCAGACAACGTATACTGGTGGTCACTGGTCAGCAAAACTCTGCACTGTACTCCTCCTATATATATACTGGTGGTCCCCAGTCCCCACAATTAAGCAGTGTGAGCACAGATATATGCAGCACACTGAGCACAGATATGGAGTGTTTTTCAGGCAGACAACGTATACTGGTGGTCACTGGTCAGCAAAACTCTGCACTGTACTCCTCCTATATAATATACTGGTGGTCCCCAGTCCCCACAATAAAGCAGTGTGAGCACAGATATATGCAGCACACTGAGCACAGATATGGAGTGTTTTTCAGGCAGACAACGTATACTGGTGGTCACTGTCAGCAAAACTCTGCACTGTACTCCTCCTATATAATACAGCTGCTCCCCAGTCCCCACAATTAAGCAGTGTGAGCACAGATATATGCAGCACACTGAGCACAGATATGGAGTGTTTTTCAGGCAGACAACGTATAATACTGGTAGTCACTGGTCACCAAAACTCTG